>NW_028322420.1:0-42873 GCF_041381405.1 Jatropha curcas | reverse complement strand
TATTGAATTTGGTGGTATACAGTGGTTCTTGGGAGATTTCTAAGCATGCTTATATGTTGAATTGATGAGGAAAACATTTTCTTCTTCATCCTCCAAGAGTGGCAGAACCTATTGATGAATAGGCCTTAAGTTTTCTTGTTATTATTTGAGGATTTGTGATCTTAAGATGATATTTGATGAGTATTGAGTATGTGGTAGAAATCTCTACCTTGTATATGATTTAAGTAAGCTGAAATTAGGACAAAGTGTTATTGGGTGTGATTAAGGACTGTTTTTCGATCCTTTTGATTTTCCATTGGTGTCTGAGTCCTTCATGAAAGTTTTAGGTCTACTTCTTAGCTTTCCAACCCATCCTCTTGTGTCCAATTTGGATATATATAGCTCAACTATGGCTAAAACACCTAAACTCTGTTATGACGGGCCACATGCATTACTGAATTGAGTGCCCATTTTGACCACTATAATGGTAATATTATGTTCTGAGTTCTTCATAACAGTTGTTTCCCTGTGTCTTGATATTCTCTGGTTTTGGATTGGTTTGATTTGAGTGTTTGGATAAGTAGGAATTTGATAAACATTGAAATTAGTTCGGCTGAATCAGGTCTAGACTGTTGGTCTGTGTTCCTAGCTTTTGTTTGCCATCTTAAAGATTGATCTGGGCTGTGGTCCCTTCATAACATTTGTAGTATTTTGTCTTAGCTTTCTAATGAATCAAACATCACTCAATTTGGAGACACAGAACTTAAGTTATGTCTTAAAAACCCAGCAAAGGTCAAGATTATATTAATGCTGGAAATTTTCTATGTCTTAAATCATAGGTTTATTTGGATAAAAGTATGTATAAATCATGTGTGATGAAGTTCTCTTGATTATTTGTGTGGTTTAGCATTTACTTGACAATAAGTTTAACAAGTGTTGTAGTGGATATGTTGAAATGGATATAAATTGAAAAGTGTGGAATTGGTTTAGATAATGCATGATGAGGGTTGAAATTGATACTTTGTACATAAGAGTTGTGTTAGCATGCTTGATTGGAGAAGGAAATTCCTTTGGTACCACCTTGTGTAGTAAAGCTTACTTAATTATTTTATATATATGATATAAATATGATTATTTGATAACTTTTATATATTTAGAGTTTTAACAAAGAAATGGGTATTTAAGGTGTTATGTGCTTTGAATTTTGAATAAGAAAGTTTTAAAAGAAAAGGAATTTATGATAAATTCCTATATGAGTATTATGTTTAAGTATATGAGTTACTTAAGTTCTAAAGTAAGCTTACATGTATGATTTCACATGATAAGAAATTGTCTAGTATATGTTTAAAGTATATTCTAAAGTAAGCTTGCATTATGAATTTAAGAAGACTAAAGAATAAGACAAGTTTTCTGATAAGTGATATGAAGAAAGAATTAAACAAGGATTTTGGGCTCTAATATACTTAGTGTGAATTTGATGCGTGATTTGATTTTTATTCTATCTGATGAGCATGCTCGGCATTTGATGCCATTCTGATAAGAAGCTATGATCGTATGCTAGACAGTGGGTGTCTTCTGTTCTGTTAGGGCGGACGCGCTTTATATATTCTGAATCTGTTGGCGACCTAAGGCCATTCTGAATCTGTTCTGAAAACTTATATGCTTCTCTTTCTCCTAAGTGTATGCGAGCCCTATGGAAAATATCTGTAATACAATTAAACGAATGAGATCATATTATTTTAGTAAACATTACTTTGGAAATTACTGATTATGTTATCAAATGAATTTTCAAAGCATGATATTTCGATACATAGTATTAAAAATAAAGAGTATATGTATTGGTATAATGTTTAAGTAATGAATTTATGATTTGAAAGAATTAAATTATTTATGTTAATAATTATAAGTTTATTTTAAGGAACCAAAGTATTTATGATGATAAAATGTCTTAAGTAAAGGATTTATGGTATAAAGAATTAAATTCTTTATGTTATTAATTACTAGTATATGTGCTATTTGTTTTGCTATAAATGGAAATGTATGTTGAATTTTAATGCATTTATGATTGTAAATAATTTTATGAAATTTGTTTTAAAGTAAGTTGCTATCGCAACTTGGTAAGTATGTGAATTATGAGCACCACTGAGTTTTATACTCAGCGCGTCGATTTTTATCACGCGTAGGTTGAAGATGTTGTTGCTACTTGAAGATTAGAAGAATAGTATCAAAGCAGAAGTGACTAATTTGGGAGTAGTCGATTGAGATTTATATAATGAAGAATTATGGCATGTATAATTGTTACATTTCCAGATATTATGTTATTTGAAATATAATTGAAGTATGTAATTATAAAGTATTTTGATGTATATATTTGGAGAGAAGAATAAGATTTATTAAATGATTGAATATGAAATATTTGAAGTCAGTTGATATGATTAGTTCATTAAGACTTGATAGATAATGAATGCAATTAATTGATGGAAAATACTATTGAGGATTTATTCAATTATGAAAATAAAAGTGTGTTATATTATAAAGATTATTTGGAGATGTTGAAAGTTTAGAGTTTAATTGGGAGTATTTTGTATTCACATGTTTTGCGAGCTCAGTTTTTAAAGGGATATTCTTACAATATTTCTGTAGGAATTTTCCCAATGTATATAAAAAAAAAAATGCAAGGGAAATGAAATGAAATCACTATTATAAAATAAAAAAAAAATTTACTCGCTAAACTTGTGAATACTCAGTTACTTCTAATTCATAATTTTAGTTTTATGATTTATATGTTAAGTTAAGACGGTGTCTCCGCACCGAATGTGGCATCCGCCGTCGGGTCTCTCGGGACTGGGTGGCGGGTGTTACAGAGCCAAAACTCACAATATGATCCAAAAAAACCCACGTCTTGACACTATCCATTTCCACAATAGTTAATTTACAAAATGCTCCTGACAGTGATTTTCGCAAGTGTACGAAATTGCAATAAGTATATAGAATGAGAAGAGTATTGTATCCAGAGGGATTGTATACCAAGTTCTAAAATTATATTAACCTATATTATTTAAACGGCGATCTAGAAAATTATTTTAAGAAACTAAATTCGACAAATAAAGATAATAAAAAGAAATCAAACAAGGGCAATTATTGATTAAAAGAATCAAGGATTTAAAACTATTAAGGATTTGTCTTAATTCTATCCAATTTATTTTATTAGTTCGTTAATCAATTTTAATTGTCAAAGTAGAGGAAACAACCCTAAAATTATTAACACGTTCTCCAGATGTATTGTTAGTTATTTTAACCCGGTCTAATTATCCATCTTCCAATAGCACAATCAAATATGAATTAAATCATTAAGTTTTATGGTTGCTTATGAATTCATAACCTAAGGTCGTTAACTTATGAAAACGCCCCATGATCAAACCTTAAGCTTCCGCATCAAGTTATTATTCTCGTGTAATTTATTACATTTTTCGTATCAAAAGCCCTTATCCCGATAGTGATTAATGAAATAAATCAATCCAGGAGTATTAAGTTTAATAATAAATTATACTTTGAATAAAGAAAAACAAATCTAATATTATAAATTGGAAAAGAAATTAAGCTATATCAAATCCCTATTATGAGAGTTTAGTTGATTTTTCTTGGGCGTGCTAGAGTCTGAGTGTCCACTTGATTTTTCTTGAATCCAGTACGGGCGTGCTGAGGTGCACGGGCATGGCGTGGTAGAGCCTGAGTGTTTTGATTTATTTTGCTCTTTTCTATGCCAAAACCTTATAAATTTCCTTAAGATCAAATGAATTATGATTCAGGGAAGCTTTGAACAAAAACATAAAGAAACTAAATAAAACTAATTAAAATAATTAAGAGCACTGAAAATCCTAATAAAAACCATATTAAAAATACTAAAGAAATAACACCTATCACTTCCATTGATTTTTTTATTTTCATAATTTAGAGAAAACTGTGGTTAACCTACAACGATGTAGAGAGGAAACATTAATCTATCATAACTTGTATCCACTAACTTCTTAGCTAAGATTGGATTAAGAATGTTAAAGTATATCTTCTGTGAGGCAACTTTGTTTGCTGAAGATAAGTCTCTTAATTCTAATGTTTTTGAGAGCATACTACTAGATTATGATAGAGGCTTAATCACCAAACAAAGCCTGAATCTTTGATTTTCTTTTTTTAATTTATTTTTTTTGAAATTTGGCAATACTTTTAATTTTGTTGATCAATGCCCTATATTTATTTTCTATATATATTTTTCATTGTCAATTCTAGCATCCGAATAAAGTCCAATTGGATGCGATCGGCAGCTTCGGGAATGAAAGAACTCAGTTAGCGTACCTTGGATATGCCAATTATTATACCATGGATATGCGAATGCCTACAGACAACAGTCCATATTTTTATTTTCAAATTTGGTAGTGTTAAGGGTACTCTAGAAATGATATTCTTGAATACGCATATAAAATTATTGAAAAATATCTATTGCTGTAGCTATGATGAAGATTAATCAGTTAACAATAATCAAGTTAACAATTGTAGTTTAATCAAATTAAACTACAATCAAGTGTTAGATGTTCTGCAAAATAAGGCAAACAGAGAAATTGAGGAACAATGTGTACACCAGCTTTTTTCTATACTTCGCTTACAAATGGGAAGTAACGAAAGAAAAGTGATTGCGGCTAATAAGTAAATATGGAAAAGACAGATGCTTCCCCCCAAGACCAAAACCAATGCAAGTTAACTGTTCGGTGAAGTTAGTTCTTACTGTGCATCTCCATACTGCAGCCTGATTCTTGATTCCCACAGTTATCATGTTGAATTTGTTTTTCCATCTTGGAATACATGTAAGAATTAATCTCAAATAATTCAATAATAACCTAGATCGTGCAAACCACTAGATTCAACAAAATAGATTGAATAAGAAAAGGTTGCGTACCTGACATCGTTGTTCGTCGATCTTGATTGTATAAAATTAGGTTTGCAGCCTTCCAGAGAATTGAAGAATCGATTTAGCGGAAGCAATACGAAAGGAACGTAAAACTGAATCGTATTCAACTCCTCTGGGGACCACGACCTTTATATACCTGTAGGGTTAGTACAATTCCTATTTCGGTCCTTTAACGAAATAGGAATTATATAATGGTCTCTACACTTAATATCTATAATTAGTTGATACCTCAATAGTCAATTATTCACAATCAAGACCACATTTGAAATTGACTTTACAATTGGACTGCTGTACATATTTAATTTTACATATTAAGCCCACAATAGAAAATTAAATCCAACAATCTCCCACTTGGGCGAACATATGTTAAATAAAATACATACACCAAAATGAGCTCAACAAACGCAGTCATACAAGGTATCCAAAAACAATCTCGTCCATTAGTTATATTGATAAAGAGCTGAGAAACATTCGCCATTAGATCTCATGACTAAGTTCATCATCAACTACATTACCAATACCCCTAAATGACATAGATTCATTATAGAAGTGTAGACATGAAAACTACATGTAATGTGATCATCATGTCTGTTTCCAACTGGTCACCAACAAAAGTGAGATCAAGCAAAACAATAATAATAATACAGAGTGTAACCATCAACCAAAATGAGTACTCAACAAAATTTCATAATAAAACATATCCAAAATAAAATAGAGCATTCAAAAAACATAATGTATACAATAAAGAGCAAACTCCCACTAAAACTAGACAGTCTCAAACAAAACGATACCCATATGAGCGGTGTGCTCATGGCAAAACTTTCGGTATCACTGCCTTTGTAAGCGGATCTGCAATCATAGAGTTTGTTCCAATATGCTCTAAGGATATCTGTCCACTCTGTACCCTCTCCTTCACAGCCAAGAACTTAATCTCAATGTGTTTTGATCGAGAAGAGCTCCTGTTGTTGTTGGAGAATAAAACGGCTGAGCCTGCTGTCACAATACAACTTCAGTGGTCTTTCTATTCCACCTACTACACGCAGCCCAAGTGACAAGGTTTCTCAGCCAAATAGCTTGATTGGATGCCTCATAAGATGCTACAAATTCAGCTTCCATGGTGGAGGTTGCCACTAGAGTTTGTTTCACAACTCTTCCAAGAAATAGCACCGCCAGCCAATAGAAAAACGTAGCCAGATGTGGATTTTCTACTATCTTGGCATCCAGCGAAATAGAATCAGTATACCCAATGATCTCAAGCTGATCTGATCTCCTATATGTGAGCATATGTCCCTTAGTCCTCTGAAGATATCTCATGACTCTTTTGGCTGCTTTCCAATGATCCATTCCTGGATTGCTGAGATATCTACCTAACATGCCAACTATAAAAGAAATGTCTGGACGAGTACAAACTTGAACATACATAAGACTTCCTACAGCTGACGCATAAGGAACCTTTTGGCATTTCCTGAATTTCAAGTTCACTCTTTGGACATTGTTGATTACTAAATTTATCACCTTTTGCAATAGGGGTATCCAATGGTCTAGAATTCTGCATACCAAATCTCTTGAGCACTTTATCAATATAGCTCTTTTGTGATAATCCAAGAATACCTCGAGAACGGTCTCGATGTATCTGAATCCCTAAAACAAAGAAGCTTCACCTAAATCTTTCATCTCAAAATGCTTTGAAAGAAAAACTTTGGTTTCATGCAACAAGACTTTACAATTAGTAGCAAGAAGTATGTCATCCACATATAAGACCAAAAAGATAAACCTACTCCCACTGAACTTATGGTACACACAATTTTCAACAGTATTTGCCTCAAAGCCAAACGAGACAATTACTTGGTTGAATTTAAAGTACCATTGACGAGAAGCTTGCTTGAGTCCATAAATGGATTTCTTTAATTTGCATACCAGATGTTTTGGATCTCCAATTATAAAACTTTCTGGTTGCACCATATATATTGTTTCATCAATGTCGCCATTGAGAAACGCAGTCTTAACATCCATTTGATGAAGCTCAAGATCAAGATTTGCAACTAAGGCCATGATTGTCCTAAAAGAATCCTTCGAAGAAACTGGAGAGAAGGTTTCTTTATAGTCAATCCCTTCCTTTTGAGTAAAGCCTTTTGCTACAAGACGTGCTTTATATCTCTCCACATTACCTTGAGAATCCCTTTTGGTTTTAAATATCCATTTGCAACCAATGGGTTTCTTTCCTTCAGGTAATTGAACAAGATCCCAAACTTGATTGTCTTGCATAGACTTATACTCTTCGTTCATTGCCTCAATCCACTTATGAGAGTCAGAACTCTGCATGGCATGATAGAAACTAACTGGATCATCATCTATCATGTCTACAGTATCCTCATGTTCCTGAAGAAACACTATATAATCATCTGGAATAGCACTTCTTCTCTCCCTAGTAGATCTCCTCAAAGGCATTTGAACAGACTCTAATTCTTGAGGTTGTTGAATTTGTTCTTGAGGAAGAATAGCATTGTCTTGAATTGGATCTTGAATAGTGACAGGAGCAACTGGAGTCTGTACGCTATCAGAAACAACAAAAGGAATGAGAACGACATCCTTACTTGGTTCCTCTTCAAAGACAATGTTTCTTTCTTTATTTCTCCCTCCAAAATCAACATCCTCAAAAATGTTGCAATTCTCGTTTCAAAAAAAGTTCTGGAAGTAGGATTATAAAACTTGTAACCCCTAGACCGCTCAGAATATCCAACAAAGTAGCTGCTGATAGTTTTGGAGTCCAGTTTTGTTTCATTCGGCTTGTAAGGCCTTGCTTCAGCTGGACATCCCCAAACATGAAGATGCTTTAGACTAGGCTTACGTCCAGTCCAAAGTTCATAAGGTGTTTTAGCAACTGCTTTAGATGGAATCCTATTGAGAAGATAAGCTGCTGTCTTTAACGCTTCACCCCACAGAGACTCTGGTAAAGTAGAATGACTAATCATACTCTACCATATCCATAAGAGTCCTATTACGTCTCTCAGATACACCATTCATGCTGGGAGTACCAGGCATTGTATATTGAGGGATAATTCCACATTCCTGTAGGAAAAGCGCAAAAGGTCCTGGACGTTGTTCGCCTGAACCGTCATATTTACCCATAATATTCACCACCACGGTCAGATCGAACAGATTTAATCTTCTTTCCTAGTTGATTTTCAACTTCGGCTTTATAAGATTTAAACACGTCCAAAGACTCAGATTTTTTCATGAATGAGATATAAGTAACCATAACGAGAATAGTCATCAATGAATGATATAAAATATCTTTGGCCATTTCTAGTTGCAATATGGAATGGACCGCAAATATCTGTATGAATCAGTTCTAAAACATTGGATGACCGATGGCACCTAGTCTCTTTTGTTAGTCTGTTTCCCTTTAATTACACTCCAATACAAGAATCCAAACCTGTGTAATCAAGTGTATCTAAGATACCATCAGAAACAAGACGCTCAATTCTCGATTTGGATAAATGACCCAAACGGTCTATGCCAAAGTACAGCTGAGTTATCAATATTCAACTTTCTTTTGGTACCTCTTGTAGTAACATGCAGGGATTCATGATAACTAGTATCAATGTCTAACATATATAGATTATCACATTCATTCAAGCAACCAGTACCCAAAACTTTTGAATTCATAGATAAAGTGAATATACTGTCTCCAAAAGAACAATGAAACCAGATTGTCCAAAAAGGAAACAGAAATCAAATTCCTTCTAAAAGAGGGAATAACAAAAGTATCTATAAGATCCAAAAAATAGCCAGTACTTAAACATAATCTAAAATGTCCAATTGCCTCTACTTCAACCAGATCGCCATTTCCTACATAGACGTATCTTTCACCGTCAGTTGGCTTTCTGTAGTTGAGGCAGCCCAGCAATGAAACACTTATATGAGCGGTAGCACCAGAATCCATCCACTAAGTGTTTTTAGGAGCTGAAGTTAAATTAACTTCACAACAGACTAAAACAAGGTACTTACCCCTCTTTGCAAGCCAAATAGCAAATTTAGGACAGTCCTTTCTCAAGTGATCCGTCTTTCCACAAAAGAAGCATTTTGGCACATAAGGCTTCTTTTGTACTGGATCTACAGCAGTAGCAGCAGCAGGTTTCTCAATAGCCTTTTCAACAGTCTTTGCAAAAGGCCTCTTTCTTTTCTTGTTCTTGCCCTTCCCAGCTGAAGAAACAAATGAGCACTCTCTCTTTTGTTAGAATTCATCTTTTCCTCCTCATCAACACAATGAGAAATGAGCTCTTTAAGAGTCCATTTATTCGGCTGACAATTATAGGAAGTCCTAATTTGTCCATACTGAGAAGGAAGAGAATTCATAACCATATGGACTAAAAGGTCATCTGGTAAAGCCATACCCAGCGCCTTCAGTCTCTTTGCAATCTGAGACATGCTAAGAATATGCTCCCGAACACCACCATTGCCAGCAAACTTCATGGAGGTTAATTTTCCTAAAAGTGTTCCCACTTCGGCTTTGTCATTCTTGAACATAAGCCCTCTCCAGCTCGGCAAGATAGTTTTGAGCATTGTTCTTTTCAGCTGAGACAGAGTCTCGAACATGTTCTCGGACTCCTTTCTGCATGATCATTAGACCTAAGCGATTAGAACGCTCCCACTTCTCATACTGAACCCTTTGAACATCAGTGCTCGTATCAGTAAGAGGAGCAGGTTCGTCCATCCTGAATGCAAGATCCAAATCCATACAGCCCAGAAAGATCATAATATCTGATTTCCAAGACTCAAAATTTGATCCCTCAAGTTTAGGGACACAATCAGGATTAAATGACATGTTAGCTGACATCAGAGAAAATAAACAAATAGATAAGTATAAGCTTACAATCCACAAATGAAACAATTCACATAAGTAGAGATTAAAAAATGGAAATAAGATACAGACACAACATTAATATTCTCATCTTTGGATGTAAAACATTAACTTGTAATTAGTATCTCAATGCAGCAATCAAATATTGATAACATAGTCCTGACAATAATAAATCTTCCTTTGGGCCGATATATCATTGTCATGGAAAATAATCAAACAATTATCACATATTTATTGCCAAACATGTATTCAAAACTCAGCCAGATAGCAACCTTCCTTTGGGCCGATTAACTATCCGCAACGAATTCTAATACACCTGTCTAATATTCTAAAATAAATCAATTCAAGCAATAGAGGTCACTTTGGTGACTTATTGATCAAATCAATTTATTTTAACAAATATCAAACACAATAGGGACTTAATCACTCCAAAATTTAATCTCAAGTCGACAAATTAAATCATTTAATTGTAATTAAAACAAAACAATTGCATTAAATGAATTGATTGTCTAAATATTTAATAATCTAAAATTATTTAGTCCAAAAAAAAATTATAATCTAGTCTTTAAGTCACTAAATTTGAGACTAAATTATAAAATAGGACTAAATATATTTGAATAAATAAAGTTCAGGGTCTAATCGAAAGAAAACAGAAAATTAAAGCCTAATCTGGAGTTACAGAAAATTTAGGGCCTAATCTGAAATTACAGAAAATTTAGGGCCTAATCTGAAATTACAGAAAATTTAGGGACCTAATCTGAAGTTACAGAAAATTTAGGGACCTAATCTGAAGTTACAGAAAATTAAAGGACCTAATCTGAAGTTACAGAAAATTAAGGGACCAATATGAAATTACAGAAAATTAAGGGACTAATACAAAAAAAACATAAAATTAGGAATCTAATATGAAATTTTCCAGGGACCTAACTGTTATTTTCCATCCCTAACCTAAAAACAAAACGATAAGGGACGGAAAATAACAGGTTCCAGCCCCTTCCGCCGCCAACAATGGAGGTTTTTTTTTTTTTTTTTTTTTTTTTTTTTTTTTTTTTTTTTTTTTTTTTTTTTTTTTTTTTTTTTTTTAACAAGATCCAGCCAGCAAAGAAAAAAAAAATACCAAACGAACAATTAATCGTTAATGGCGTTAGTTCAAAACCTCTTACCTGTTCTTGGGAATCCGAAGAACAGTGAGAACAAAAATATATATATACATTTTTTTTTTATTAAACAAAACCCTCAATCTATAAACAGTAGGGTAAACAAATAAATAAATAAAAAAATACGAAAAACCAATCTAAAATCTAGCAATTATGCACAAGGCTCTGATACCACTTGTAAGAATTAATCTCAAATAATTCAATAATAACCTAGATCGTGCAAACCACTAGATTCAACAAAATAGATTGAATAAGAAAAGGTTGCGTACCTGACATCGTTGTTCGTCGATCTTGATGTATAAAATTAGGTTTGCAGCCTTCCAGAGAATTGAAGAATCGATTTAGCGGAAGCAATACGAAAGGAACGTAAAACTGAATCGTATTCAACTCCTCTGGGGACCACGACCTTTATATACCTGTAGGGTTAGTACAATTCCTATTTCGGTCCTTTAACGAAATAGGAATTATATAATGGTCTCTACACTTAATATCTATAATTAGTTGATACCTCAATAGTCAATTATTCACAATCAAGACCACATTTGAAATTGACTTTACAATTGGACTGCTGTACATATTTAATTTTACATATTAAGCCCACAATAGAAAATTAAATCCAACAATACATGGCCATGCCTGGAGTTGAAAAGGCCAGCAAGTCCTCGTCCTTTGACAAGTTTTTCCAGGTCTTCGAGTTTGCGTTTAAGAAGTTCAACTTCCTTCGCTAATTCTTCATCTCTTTGTTTCATCTCCTGCAACAGCAGTACATTTTGCTTAAGAACAGACTAGAGCATTAAGTGTATATTTCCAAATATTAATTGCAAGCAAAACATCTGAATCCCTGACTAATGAGTGAAGATATTTGTTTTTAACAGCTGATAACATAACCAAAACACATATAGAAAGGGCAAGAGCACCGGTAGGTCATAAACTAAAATTCTCCACAGCTCAAACAGAAGCATAAACCAAAGTGATAAAGGTTTGACAAGCACTTATAATTCCTAGTTGATGGTACCCAAACCACTATTACACATTTGAAGTTAACATTTGATAAGATAATTTAGATAGACACAAGTAGAGTAAATTGCACCACTTTCTGATGGATCCATTCCATGTGAGGAAATGGCATATTCAATAAATAAATAGACAATGCATCAACTTGATTTTCCATGATTAGAAATTTTACATTTTAGAATTCCAGGCAACCCATGCCTGCAGCCTACACAGATTATATAATTTTTTGAGACCAAGTGGATAATGCTTGAATTAAATACCTTATCATCTTTATCATATTCCATCCATCTGTCAACTCCCTTCCTTCCTCAATTGCAATAAAGAAAAAATACAACGAAAAATGGATAATGGGCAGAAACAAAGCTTCTCTATTAGAAAGGTGTATAAAAATGTCAATCAAAATATAATGTCAGGGCAACACAATGGGTCAAGGGATGATATAAAGTTAAGAACACATACTTGTAATTCCCGTATTCGCATCTCCTCCTTTCTTGCTTCTGATCTGGAACTCCTTTGGACTTCAAAAGTGACAGCAGCTGCAGCAACCTGAAAGAAATGGGAATTTCATCAGTTTACCCAATTCATGCAAAACCAGTTTAGAATTATTCCTGCTTGGAAAAAACAATGTATGAAATTTATATACCAGAAAACAAAAACATTTAGATGTTGATACACATTCAAGAACAGCAATGCAAAATTGCAAATGTATGCCTAAAAATCCAATCTTTTTTATATAATTTTAGACCAGTAACAGGAACCGGAAGAGAGAAATACCGTAAAAACAAAGAGTTCCCCAATAAGATCAGCTGCAGCTTGGACAGCCTTCTCCTCATCCAAAGGACGTATTGCAACATTAGTTGCATGACCGTAAATCCGCCTTTGCACTGTTGTTGTGAATCGATGGTTTGCCTAATAAAGGAAAATAAACTGAAATCGACAAAGTTATAGATAAAGACAGAATATTTACAGATCAAGAATTGACATAATTGCACAAGAAGGGAAACGAATAGAAGAGAAGAGAACCTGTGCAATGCTGATTATGAACTGACGGAACCTGGGGTGCAGCCCTGCTTCCTTCTTGAGCCTATTGGCTATGGGTTTGCAAACCGTTTTGAGAGCAAGCGTTCCTAGCTTTACCACTGGTAAAATCATATTACTTCTTTATACGTTTTCGACCACTTCACTTGTTTGGTTGCAGCGCACATAAGCCGTTCGACGTTGTTACTCAAAGAAATAAAAGATGAACTAGGAGACAAGCAGAGAACCACCATACAATCGCGCCTTCTCGACACAGAAGGTTTTTTCAGACGGCGCGCTTTAACCACGTGTCATAATTATAATATGCTTTGTCAGCTGACTGCGCTCTGCCAAAAACGACATCGTTTTTTTTAGATGAAATCTCGTTATAGTAATGCGTGTCATGAAATCTGTGACATATAGCTAACCTGTCGTTCACCGACTGCGACAAGCCCTACAAGGACTCCACTTGACAAACTGCAAAACTTCTTCATTTAGGCTTCTTTTATTTTTAGAAATAACTTATTTGAAAAGTATTTTTAGATTTTGATATTTGAATTGTAGAAGAAAATCAGTTAATGACAAATATTTTAGTTATTTGAAGTAATATTAATGATATTATTAATTATTTATTAAATTGTTGAGAAAAACTGAAAAACTTTTTAGATATTAAATTAAAAAAGATACTGAAAATTTTTTATTATTTAAAATATCAATGCTATTATTAATTATTTAGTTAGTTAAAGAACTATTTTTTCTATAAATTTTTTTATCGTTGTATATTATATTTATTAAGTTGTATTTAATATATTATTAAAAATCTGTTTTCCGCTTTATCAAATTATCATCTTATTTGTAAAATTATTAAATTATAGAAATTGTAGCGCCATTAATTTATTTTAAATAAGTATACAATTCAATTAAATGTTTAGGCTTTAGTTAAAGTTTATAATTTAAACGATTTATCTTATCATAGATAATTCCATACAAATAAAATTTTTCAATTCAAATGGATGATACATAGATGGATGTATTATTTATTGTATAATTAAATTATTTAACAGTAAAATATACTTTAATTATTTATTAATATTAAAGTTCCAGAAAGCAAGAATGCTTTTCCCTTTAGCAAAAAGATATAGTAAAATTCTTTTACGTCAAAATAACAGGAGATATTCAAAGCCTCCTATGAGTTGTGATTCTTAATTTCAACAACCTAATATTTCGTGGACTACCTTTCAAACGAATACCTAGATGAGACAAAAACCTTTCCAAAAAAAGCTAGTGAAGGCCAAGAAGATAAATGAAAAAACAAAACTAACAATTAATTTATTTGATAATTAATAATAAATAATACAGCAAATGAGAGAGTATCTTATAAGACAGCATTAATAAATTAGTCAATGGAAAAAGAACGCATATAAATTTTTTTAATTAAACCAATATTCATGTGAATTGCATTCAGATCAAGACGGAATAAAAGAAGCCCTCCATTTTGCTTTCTTTATGCTTTCGTTTCTTCGAAAAGTTTTGAAACAGAAATAATCAATTTATTAATTAGTAGAATATTCAAAAATTTGGGAATGTTTAGTAATTAATTACTTGATTGCATTATGTACATGGAATCAGTTGGCAAGACATCAATACAAAATTATTCCAATTCAAACAACATATTCACCGTCGCTTAACCGAATTAAAAGAAAAAAATATTTTTAAAAAGCTACATGCACTTCATATACAACTAAATAATTGCTCACTAAAGAAAAGATTTTTTATTCACATGTAAGTGGAAGATTGAGGAAGGTAGAGAGAGATATAGATCATTAGCAATCCAATCCAGTGCCATGAACGTTTTTTATGTTGTTAATTTTATTATTTATATATAGTAAGAGTTAAATCTGATAGCTAAGTTTTAACTAGACTTTGTAATTTAAATAATTTGTTCGTATAGATAATAATTCCATATGGACAAAGTGATCTTATAAAAATATTAAAATCCAATCAAATCATAATTTGTTAGTATAGATAATAATTCTATATGGATAAAGAGACCTTAAAAAATATTAAAACCCAATCCAATTATAATAAAATGAAAAAGAAAAGTAAAAAATCTATAAAAAAATGATAAATAAGAATGTTGAATAGAGAGAACGTGTTAGCTTATTTTTTACTTCAAGATTATATATAGATTAGGAAGGTAGATTTTCTAAACAAATATATTTTTTTGGTTAAATATAACAAATATTTTTAATTGTAACATTAACTAAGTACTCTTACGTGCGTGGGTTCATGACATTGTCAACTACTTGCAAAGCATGATAAGACGATTAAGCGTTGTAACTTTCACAATAGCTGGAGACAAAAGGCACCATATGCCATGCCGATCCCCATAAGTTAAAGGTAAAGGAATCCATCAGTAGTAGCTTTGATTGGTCTTGTCATTTATATGAGAAGTAAAAAATATCGTGTAACACTCGCCGCCCAATCCTGAAAGATCCGACGGTGGATGTCACATTCAGTGCCGGAGGCACCGTCCTAACCTACATATAAATCATACAACCATATTATGAATTAGAAGTGACTTAGTATTCACAAGTTTAGCAAGTAATAATATTTTGTTTTGAAAATGATTTGGGAGAGTCCTACAGAAAAACTGCAAGAGTTTCTCCTAAAAATAGAGGTTACCAAACATATGAATACAAAACACTCCCAAATTCAAACTCCAAACCCCATCAAACTCCAATAACAACACAATAACACTTCTATAATTTCATAACTACATAATTACTCAATAACATTTTAATATTCATCACTTAAATACATTCATTATATATATATATCAAGTCCTTATTTTCTTAATCATACCAACTATCTTAAACGAGAATAAACTATATGATCTCAGGATATGTTCATATAATCTCATCATGCTTTATGAGAATTTACTTTATGCAAATCTTTGAATGTGATATTTAAACTAAATTAATATCACCTTACTATATTTATATTTGTAGACCTTTGTTATTGAATTTAAGTGTATGGTGAAGAAAAAATAAGGAGAAGAAGAATAGGGAGTTGGCGTTAACACGGAGAAGAAGAAGAAAAGAAAAAGTGTTGCTCAATAATTGAGAAGTTGACTTATAAAGCAACTAAAGGGTAGTTTAGTCTTTTCCCACAATTGGATGGCTAAGATTAAGTCAAAAGTAATCTCATCTAATGGCTACAAATAATCTCCAATTAAATTCCTTCAAAATATTATTTATCTTCATAAAATTCTCAAACTTAATCCTTAAAAATTCCGCAAATTTCCTTACTTAATATAACACCATAATTCACTATTCACTAATTATCTAAATTCTCCAAAAATATTCTTTACTTATTTTCTACTCATAAAAATCATGTATGCATAATCCAAAAATATTAAATAAAATATGACACATAGATAGTAATTTTTTCGGACCAAAATAATACTTATTCCCGAACTGATGGTACTATTCACAGAGCGGTGGTACTATTTACAGACCGGTAAAACTATTATTTTAGACACAGAAAAATCAAGGCGTTACATATCGAGTTATTAGTTGGATATTTTAATTGGATTTTACAAAATTGGGATCCATTAATTTGTGATTCCTGTCCACTTCTAGTGCAAATCCATCAAAAGTTTTTTTTTTTTTCAGAAAATGTTGTTTTACTATATTGTTTTTGGTTTTCATGGGTTTATTAGGAAAATTTGGAGTTCTATTGTTAGATTATATATATATATATATTAAACTATAGGTATCCGGACTCTATTATTAAGGACCGTCTAATTCGACTCGGGACTTAATCACAGTTAAAGCTCTTCGTGTTTCCATGTAGGTGAGTTTAATGGACATCGAAATCAAGAGCTCTTGATTTTTTTTATATTTTAGATGTGGTTGTTGATGGGTTTTGCTAGTTTTGATATTAGAAATTGTGTTGCCATTGGATGAAATTGTTGGCATTAAGATTGAATCTTGCTGTGTGTTCAGATGTTGGATTGTATTTTTTTTTTCTTCTTATTTTTATCGGAGGTGGGAAAATAAAGGAAATGAATTTCTGTTTATTGTTTGGTTGGGATTGAAAATTTGACAATTCTATATATCGGTGGTCCATATACTGCCAAATGGTTTTATTGAAAAAAATTTCTTGAATATATCCGGGTGTTCCCATACACTAAGTCAATTAAAAAAATATTATTATTTTTATCTTTTTTTTCTTAATGTATGATTAAAAATACTATCATTTAAAGTATAACATTATTTGTAATTGATTTAGTGTATAAGTGAGTTCATAAACTGGATATAGGTAAGTGTTTTCCTTTATTGAATTAATTTATTATATGGATGAAGCCATACACCAGATAAATAAATATATATAATTATCGTATCATAAACCAAATCAATTTTTTTATTAGTTTTTATCAAGGGCATCATCTCACATCCCGTTTAACGGTTAAATGAGAAACTAATCCCTTTTATTATTAAATTAGAGATTTTATTGGTAAATGATTATCATTAAATCAGAAATTCTATTCATGAAAAAATACATGGGAAAGAAGATTGATTTTTTTTTTTTTTTTTTTTTTTTGTAAAAAAGGTGTGAGGATATTTTCTACTTTCTTATATATTATTATTCTTATATTAACTTCAGAATATTTGTGGCAACTACCACGCATCAATGTGAATAATGTGAAAAAAATAAAATAAAATATATACTAATGCATGGGGGAAAAATAAAATAATTAGCGTTTGAAAAAAAATAATAATAAAGAAAGAAAGGAAGAAATCCCCCACCACTCTCTCTATATATACTTAAAAGTATTTGATTGATTGTTCATCATATTTGTACTTCTACCATATCCTAATACTATTAGCCTCAAGCCCATAAAAATGGCTCATTTGGCTGAAGAAATTCTAAACCTAGATTCTGATCAGCAGCTTGAAGCTCAAGCTCATATATGGAACCATATTTTCAACTTCATAAATTCCATGTCCTTAAAATGTGCAATTCAATTAGGAATACCAGACGCCATTAACAAGCATGGCAAGCTCATGACTCTTTCTGACCTAATCAATGCCCTATCTATACACCCAACCAAAGCGCATTGCATTCCTCGCCTGATGCGCATTTTAGTCCATTCTGGCTTTTTTGCTGTAGCAAAAATAGAAGAAAATGGCCGAGAAATAAAAGGGTATGTTCTTACTAATGCATCGAAGCTTCTTGTTAAAGAAAATCCATCGAGTGTGGCACCGTTCTTGCTAGCCATGCTTGATCCAGTTTCAACAGGACCATGGCATTATTTAAGCACTTGGTTCTTGAATGATGATCCACAGACATTTTATACATTTCATGGAAAGACATTTTGGGAGTATGCTGGTCAAGATCCTAAGCTCAACAATTTTTTTAATGAAGCTATGGCAAGTGATGCTAGGTTGGTTATGAGTATTATGATAAAAGAATGCAAAGGAGTGTTTGATGGATTGAAGTCATTGGTTGATGTTGGAGGTGGAACAGGAACTGTGGCTACAATTTTAGCTAATGCATTTCCTCACTTGGTTTGCTTTGTCTTCGATCTCCCCCATGTCGTTGCTGGTCTTCAAGATGGTGAGAACTTGAAATTCGTTGGTGGTAACATGTTCGAGGAGATTCCTCCTGCAGCTGATGCAATTTTACTGAAGGCATGTACTGAAATTTATGCTCTCTCTTTTTTCTATCTTTTCCTTATTTTACTTGGTATTAGATGAAAGGTAATCTTGCTTTTGAATGTCTAACCTCCTGCATGCTGCGCTGATATTCTGCTAACAATTTTTTAATTTTATTTTCGATCATAAGCAGTGGATTTTGCATGATTGGAGTGATGAAGAATGCATAAAGATATTGAAGAAATGTAAAGAAGCAATTAAGGGCAGAAAAGGAGGAAAGCTGATTATTATAGATATGGTGATGGAGACCCACAAACAGAATAATGACTCCATTGAAACTCAGCTTTTCTTTGACATGTTGATGATGGTGTTGGTTAGTGGTAAAGAAAGAAACAAGAAAGAATGGGCTAAACTCTTTTTTGATGCTGGTTTTGGTGACTATAAGATAACCCATGTGTTGGGTTTAAGGTCTGTAATTGAAGTTTATCTTTAATTAGTATTATGTATTACTACCATATATGTGAAATAGGTAGAGTAATATGTGGGTTTGTTTCAATTTGTGAAAAGTGAGAGTAGGGGTCGAATTCTATTTAGAGGCTTTACTATAAATGTTATTAACGAGTTGGTGAATATTACTCAATGAGGAGGTTGTCTCTTGCTGTATTTACTCAATGAATGTTTTAAAATAATTGTTTAATATTACTAATTACAGTTTGAAATAATTGTTTTGAAGAGACAGATGAAATAATTATTTATATTAAAAAATTATTTTATTTTTTAGGTAAGACTTTTGTAGCCATCACATTCACAATTTCAAATTTACAAATTACAAAATTTTATAAATGTCATTATTTGAACATCTAATTAAACACAAATGGATTGTTTTATTGAGCATAATATATAATAATTTAATTATGTAGACGAAAATTTCATTAGATTTTATTAGCAAAATCGTATTACAAGTGAATTTTTATGCTATTAGATAGTATTTTTCTAAGAACACTGCACACACGAATGAAAAGGATAAGATTAAAATCCTTTAAGATTTTGTTTAGAAAAGAGAGAGAAGAAAATAATAAAACGTATATCACATTAAATGATGTAATTTTTTCAATTTAATAATAAAAATTAAATTTAAATCGAAGTTTTTGAATTTTTTAAAAATTAATATTAGAAATCCTTTCATTAAAAGAGGAGTATATAAACCAACCACCAATTGGTCCAGTATAATGAAGCGTTGGATCCTATAAGCAATGTCTAAGACTCGAACTCTAGATGCCAGACGATTTAAAAAAAAAAAAAAAGAGGAGTACATAATATTCAATTTGAGTAAATCAAAAACTTAAACGCGCTAAAGTGGAAAAAAAGAAGATGAAATTTGAGTAAATCAAAAACTTAAACGTGCTAAATTGGAAAAAAAAGAAGATGAAAACCATTGATATTTTTTTTACAAATTTGCCAATTCAGTAATAAAGAAAATAATAAAGGACATAACTTGAGTATTTTTATAGGAATAAGAAATGATTTTAGCAGAAGAAATCAATTTTTCGGAAAAAAAAAATTCATTTTCAAATAGGATAATAAAAAATTATTCCAAATTTTATTCTTTTCGGATACTTGCAACATTGATATTCACAGAAGAGTTTCAAAATACCAAACTTTAAAAAAGAAAAAAGTCGCACTAGCAACCTCTATTCATACAAGAAATTTATCCAAACTTAGTCTAAAATATCCAACCATAAGAAATTCACAATTCATTCGTACATTGAACTGCCAACAACAATGAAATAAAAAAAAAGTCCACGTGTGATGAGGCGCTGGATTTCATAAGTAATGTCTAAGATTCGAACTCTAAATACCAGACGATTTAAAACAAAAAAAAAAAAAAAGGAGTACACGATATTAAATTCAAGTAAATCAAAAACTTAAACGTGCTAAAGTGGAAAAAAAGAAGATGAAAACCATTGATATTTTTTTTTTCAAATTTGCCAATTCAGTAATAAAGAAAATAATAAAAGACATAACTTGAGTATTTTTATAGGAATAAGAAATGATTTTAGCAGAAGAAATCAATTTTTCGGATAAAAATTAATTCATTTTCAAATAGGATAATAAAAAATTATTTCAAATTTTATTCTTTTCGGATACATTGATATCCACATAAGAGTTTGAAAATACCAAATTTTAAAAAAGGAAAAAGTCATACTAGCAACCTCTATTGAGCAATCCTTGTCAAATCTAGCAACATTTTCACCCAATATTTATCACAATCTTGAGCAAAAGTGAGCCTTGTTGAAACAAAAGTGAAATTACACACATATATTATTTACAAAAAAAAATAATAATAATAATTGAGGTTCTAACCCAGTTTAATTAGGTGTGTACTAGGGCCGCACAGGACCCATGCGTTGACAGGCTTTTTCGCAAGTATATGAAATCACAAACAAGTAATAAAGAATGAGTAAAATATCGTCCCACGAAAATTGTATACCAAGTACGAAAATTGTGTTACCTACTATTATTTAAATGATAAAAAGGAAAATAGATTGAAAAATAAAATAAAACAATGAGTAAGAAATCAAACAAAAATATTTGATGAAAATAAATCAATGATTAAAAACTATTAGGAATTTTGACTTCACTTAATTCTATCCAATTTATTTTATTAGTTTGATAATCAATTTTAATTGTTCAAGTAAGTGAAACAATTCTAAAATTACTAACAAGCTCTCCTGATGTATTGTTAGCTATTTTTAACCCAGTCTAATTACATATCTTCTAATAACGCAACTAAACATGAATTAAATAATTAAGTTTTATGGTTTGTTTAAAAATTTATAATTTAAATTCGTTAACTTATAAAGTACCGCACGGCAGATTCAAATTAACAGAGCTAAGAATACGAGAGAAAAAGCTTTGTTGTGGTGTTTATCGTTTTTTGGGAGAGAAAAACATTTCAATTTCATGCAAATGCATTCAGTAAGCTGTTAACTGCTAAGGAAGGCAGGTCGATATATAGGCTTGTTTAGAAACTTTCCCGGAAAATGAACAACGGTGTCGTGAGTCAACATGGAAGGAAATGACCATCATACCCCCCTAATTTTTTTTCTTCAATTTTTTTATAAACAAATAAATAAATAAATTTCATTAGTATTGTTAGGGTCCCGGCAATAAAATTACGATAATAACACAGCGGAAAAATATAAATATGACACAGATATTTACGTGATTCACCCTTTAACTGTTAGGGCTACGTCCACGGGACAAAAACCGAATAATTCTTCCACTATTAAAAATAGTAGGCTTACAAAGAGAGTAATACAAAAATAGTGGCACTCGAAAGTGTTTCCCAAATTATCCTCACTATTTTCTCTACCCGAGTTTTAGAACCCAATTCTAAAACTGAAACTCTCTCAAAAACTCTCTTCGCTCGGTTGTGTGTATTGAGATGGCTGAGCCATCTCCTATTTATAGGAGAGGGTAGACGCATTAACTACGCGTCCACCGAAATACAGGTCACCTACCAAAGAAATCTCCCATTTCCTTCTTTCCTTTTTCAACTACGTGTGGGTCCTACCACGTTTTCCATTCTTCTCTCTTTTTTTTTTTATTTGTATTTGTTTCAAATGTGGGTCCCATTGAGTGGGCACCGCACAACAAATCTCCCCCTGCACACTCAAGTGGGGACGTTAGCCATACCGGCTATCTTTCTGCAAGTGACAAGTTTCTCCGTAGGTAAAGCTTTAGTCATCAAATCAGCGCCATTATCATCAGTGTGAATCTTTTCAATCTGAAATAACTTCATCTCCAGCGCATCGTGTATCCAATTATACCTCACATCAATGTGCTTTGACCTTGAATGAAAGGTCGAATTCTTGTTGAGATGTATCGCGCTTTGACTATCACATAGCAGAATGTACGTCTCTTGTTCTACACCCAATTCTTGTAGGAATTTCTTCATCCACAAGAGTTCTTTGCTAGCTTCTGTAATGGCGATATATTCTGCCTCAGTGGATGAGAGTGCAACACATTTTTGCAATTTTGATTGCCAAGAAACTGCTGCTCCTGCAAAAGTCATCAGATATCCAGAAGTTGATTTGCGCGAATCAACATCACCACCCATATCTGAATCTGTGTAACCATCTAACACAGGTGTATTATCACCAAAACATAAGCACATTTTGTAAGTGCCCTTAAGATACCTGAGAATCCACTTTACTGCATGCTAGTGTTCTTTACCTAGATTTGAAAGAAATCGGCTAACAACACCAACAGCATGAGCAATATCCGGTCTTGTGCATACCATGGCGTACATCAAGCTGCCAACGGCGGATGCATAAGGAATCTTCTTCAGTTCTTCTTTTTCTTTCTCACTTGAAGGACATTGACTGAGACTTAATTTGAAATGACCTGCAAGTGGAGTACTAATTGGTTTCGCATTGCTCATGTTGAATCTGTTGAGAACTTTCTCGATATACTTTTCTTGAGACAGCCACAACTTTCTCTTTTTCCTGTCTCTGGAGATCTTCATTCCGAGTATCTGTTTTGCCGATCCCAAATCCTTCATGGTAAAGGATTTTCCAAGTTCCTTTTTCAAGCTCTCAATTTTCTTAGCATCTTGGCCCACAATAAGCATATCATCCACATATAACAAGAGAATAATAAAGTCGCCTTCTGTGAACTTTTTCACAAATACACAATGATCAGAAGTAGTTTTCTCATACCCGTGATTCACCATGAAAGAGTCAAACTTTTTGTACCATTGTTTGGGAGCTTGTTTGAGGCCATACAAGCTCTTCTGCAATTTACACACCAAGTGTTCTTTGCCTTTGACTCTGAATCCTTCTGGTTGCTCCATATAAATTTCCTCCTCTAAGTCACCATGGAGGAAAGCAGTCTTTACGTCAAGTTGCTCGATCTCCAAATTCAGGCTAGCTGCTAATCCGAGCACAACTCTGATAGAAGACATCTTGACTACGGGTGAGAAAATTTCTTCAAAGTCAACTCCTTTCTTCTGACCGAATCCCTTCACAACCAGTCTCGCCTTGTACCTTGGTTGTGAGTTGTTCTGTTCAGCCTTCAACCTGAACACCCATTTGTTCTTCAGTGCCTTCTTACCTTGAGGCAGTTTCACCAACTCATAAGTCTGGTTCTCATGCAAGGACTCCATCTCATCTTGCATGGCTTTCAACCACTCATTCTTTTTACAATCTTCCATTGCCTCCTGGTAGTTCTCTGGTTCTCCCCCTTGAGTCAATAAGTCATACTCATTAGGAGAATATCTCTGGGAAGGTATCCTGCCTCTCGCAGATCTTCTCAATTGAGGCAGTTCTTCTATTGGAGCTGGTTCAGCATCATTCTGAACAGGTTCATCATTTTGTGGTTCTACACGAGGTTCTGCATCAAGACTAACAGGAAACTCATTGATAGACTTTGGCTTTTCATTTTTCTCAAAGTCTTCAATGGTTTGGTCTTCCAGGAATACGACATCTCTGCTTCTGATGAGCTTCTTTTCAACTGGATCCCATAATCTGTACCCAAAATCATCATTTCCATAACCCAAGAAGATACACTATTTTGACTTCGAATCAAGCTTGGATCTTTCATCTTTTGGAACATGAACAAAAGCCCTGCAGCCAAATATTCTAAGATGATCGTAAGAAATATTTTTCCCTGACCACACCTTTTCTGGTACATCTCCGTTGAGGGAGGTTGAAGGTGAAAGGTTGATCAAGTAAACTGCAGTATTCATTGCTTCAGCCCAAAAGGTTTTCGGAAGTTTAGCATGAGAGAGCATGCATCGAACCCTTTCAACAATGGTCCTGTTCATTCTCTCTACAACTCCATTCTGTTGTGGAGTTTTGGGAACTGTCTTCTGAAGTCTGATGCCGTGTTCTGAGCAATACTTTTCAAACGGTCCTCTGTACTCACCACCATTATTAGCTCTAACACATTTTAACTTTCTTCCCGTTTGTCTTTCAACACTGACATGAAAGACTTTAAACATATCCAGCACTTGGTCTTTTGACTTTATTGGAAAAGCCCACACCTTTCTAGAATGATCATCAATAAAAGCTAACATAATATGAGCAACCACTCAAGGATTTGTCACCCATTGAGCAAACATCAGTGTGTACCAATTCTAGAATACCAGGTTTTCTAGATGGAGAATGAGATCTTTGAAAGGAAACTCTATGTTGTTTACCAGACAAGCAATCAGAGCACATTTTAATAGGCAAACCTTTCAAAGACAGCATTTTCTTCTTGGTGAGAGTCTCCATTCCTTTCTCACTCAAATGCCCAAGTCGTTTGTGCCATAACTCAGCAGATGAATTTTCAACTGCATTCACTACTCCTGTGCAAACTTTAGCCTGGGTCTAGTAGAGGGTGTTGAACTTTCTTCCTCGACTGAACACCAAATTACCTTTGGAAAGCTTCCACGTCCTGTTAACAAATAGATTTGCATAGCCCAATTCATCAAGACAATGAACTGAGATCAGATTGAAGTTTGCTGTAGGAGTGTATCTCACATCTTCTAACCAGAGATCATGACCAGCATTGATTTTGATGTATATTGTTCCAATGCCGCAATTTTTCACATATGTGCCATTCAAAGTCTTGACATGGCCGTAATCTCCGAGGGTAAGGGATGAGAAATATTCCTTCTTTGAAGAAATATGATAAGAACATGCAGAGTCAATAATCCAAAGAGATTGTTGACTAGTGGAACACTCACTGAGACCAGCATGAGAAATCAGCGCACTACCATCACCAAGTGCGTCAGCATCAATAGCTACTGAAGCTACCTCCGTATCGTCTTTTTCCTCATCATTTTCTTTGGCTCGTTCCTTCTTCCACTTTCTGCAGTGCCTTTGGATGTGACCGGGCTTGCCACAATGATAGCAAGTGACTCCTTTTCTTGACTTGGATCTTCTCCGTGAATGGTCACGTTTGTCTGGATTTTGGGGGTATCTTGTTCTGCTTCTCCCCCTCCTTTCTGTAACTGTAACGAGTGCGTCTGAGTTGCTACTCGTAGCATTCTCCTTACGTCTGGTTTCCTCATTCAGAATGCTTTCCTTAACTGTGGTTAAGGTCAGATTCCCCTCCGACAAATTACTGAGCGTAACAGTCAATGTCTCCCAACTGTCCGGCAAGGAACTCAATAAGAATAGTGCCTGCACCTGGTCGTCAAACACTATCTTTGACGTTGTCAGTTGGTTCACTATTTCTTGAAGTTTGCCCAAGTGATCTGAAGCACTTTCGCCGTCTCTGTACTTTAGATTTACAAGCTTTTTAATTAAAAAAGCTTTGTTTTGGGCATTCTTCCGCTCATACATATCCTCCAACTTCTTCCAGATTGAATAGGCATCTTTCTCATGAGCGATATGATTTATGACGCTCATTTCAACAAACTGCCTGATGGTTGCGACTGCTTTTCTGTTAATTGACTTCCAATCGCTTTCATTTATTGAAGTTGGTCTGACCCCTTTCAACTCAATCGTTTCAAAGAGATCTTTGCAGCATAGAAGATCTTCCATTAATATCTTCCATACTGCATAGTTTGATGAGTTGAGTCTAACCATTGTGCCTGTTGTTTTGTCGTCCATTTTTGACTTGTGCAGAATATTAACACCAACAGAAACCGTATACGTGAATAGTAGTATACGTGAATAGTGACCGTATGACTGAATAGTAATAGTATACGTAAACAGTACCTGTATTCGTGAATAGTAATTGTATACGTGAATAGTGCTGGGCTTACTTGAAACGGACTCAGCAACAGTAACGCAATAGTACTGTTCACTATCAACTTTGAGTTACTATTTTACTATTCATCACTAAGTCGATTCTGCAACGTCTTTCCGAACGGACTGCACCAATGGACTCGGCGTAATTTTCTCGTCGTCGTGGTATATTTATTTTCAAAATATATCCACGGATCCGGTAAACCTTCAGCTCTGATATCACTTGTTAGGGTCCCGGCAATAAAATTACGATAATAACACAGCGGAAAAATATAAATATGACACAGATATTTACGTGGTTCACCCTTTAACTGTTAGGGCTACGTCCACGGGACAAAAACTGAATAATTCTTCCACTATTAAAAATAGTAGGCTTACAAAGAGAGTAATAAAAAATAGTGGCACTCGAAAGTGTTTCCCAAATTATCCTCACTATTTTCTCTACCCGAGTTTTAGAACCCAATTCTAAAACTGAAACTCTCTCAAAAACTCTCTTCGCTCGGTTGTGTGTGTTGAGATGGCTGAGCCATCTCCTATTTATAGGAGAGGGTAGACGCGTTAAGTACGCGTCCACTGAAATACAGGTCACCTACCCAAGAAATCTCCCATTTCTTTCTTTCCTTTTTCAACTACGAGTGGGTCCTACCATATTTTCCATTCTTCTTTTTTTTATTTGTTTCAAATGTGGGTCCCATTAAGTGGCACCGCACAACAAGTATAACATTTACCTTGCCATTACGATAAGCAAAAGTTCATATTTTTAACGTTACTTTTTGCATTTGTTTTTTCTTCTTAGCTTGGGCCTACTTATTTGATCTTATCTCCTCTTTCTTTCTTCCAATTTATAGCTTTGTATATAGTTTTGTTTTTATTTAGAAGTTAAGTATTCAAGAGTTGTGCAAAGTTTCAAGGAAGCCATCCAAGTAATTTATCACTAGTTCTTATTTCTAAACTGTTAATTTTGTTTATTTCTTTCATTATTCTTATTGATTATGGAATATTTATCAAGTATTATTGAGTTTTATTTAAGTACTATGTGTAACTAAATTCTTATACTAGGAGTTTGATGTAGCTTAGTCTCTTTTCCAATTTATGCAATTAGATTTATTTTTCCTTATTCAAGTTATGATTTATTAATGAACCTAGTGCTTCTAGGTAGAATTTTCCCCTAGAAAGATTTATTTCAATTATCACTATCGGAAGAAGGATCTTTGATATGAAAAGGTTAATAAAACACATGAGAATAATAACTTGATGCGGAAGCTATATGGTTTGACTCATGGGGGGTTTTTATGATTTATCAAACTTAAATTGTAAATTCATAAACAACTACATAACTTAATGATTTAATTCACAGTTAATTGCGCTATTGGAAGATAGGTAATTAAATGGAATTAAAATAGCTAGCAATACATCGGAAGAGCTTGTTAGTGAATTCAGAGTTGTTTCCCCTACTTGAATAATTAAATTGACTAATGAACTAATGAAATAAATTGGATGGAATTAAGTGAAATCAAAACCCCTAGTAGTTTCTATTCCTTGATTTCTTTTAATCAATTTTTGTTTACTTAACTCTTGTTTATTTTACATTTATAAAACAATTCTTTCAATTATCGTTTAAATAATAACAAGATAACATAATTTTGGTACTTGGATTACAATCCTCGTGGGAACGATATCTTACTCATCATATATTACTTGTAGCGATTCGTACACTTGCGAAATAAGCTGTCAAGTTTTTGACTCCGTTGCCGGGGATTGGCAATACCAATATCAATACGAATTATCTTGTTATTAATTTAGACATTTTGTTTTATTTCGTAATTGAAATATTTGTTTATATTATATGTATTTTTTTTTCTTTGTTTTTGTTGATTTTCTTTTTCATCATTTTTTTGCAAGTATTTGAGATGTATTATCAACAAATAGTTGCAAATTTTAATCAACAACACTTGGAGCCATTTTATGCAGCTTGGGCAAGATTTAATGAATTATTGGAAAAATGTCCTTATCATAATTTTATAAATAAATATCTCACTTACATATTCTATTGTGGATTAAATGAAGAAACTAGAAATTGGGTAGCTAATGGTATTCACCTTATAGAAAGCAGCTATGAAAATATACTTTACATGTTAAATGATATGGCAGATTTTGACTACCGTTGGCATTGGGATCAATCATTGCAGGGCTGGAATCACCAATATCCTCAAAATTTTGAATATGAAGAAGAAAAACAAAAGAATTTAGAGGATTTGATTGCTGCCCTTACTAAATCTCACATTAATTTATGAATGAAACTCGTGAGACCTTTAAAATCCAACAAACAGCAATAGAAAATTTGGAGGTACAAGCAGCAGAATTGATAACCATGGCAATTAATGGATATCGAGATGAGGAGTGCAATTCTGAGGAAACTTCATGGGAAATTGCATATTTAGAAGAAGTAAAGCCTACATGTGAAAAATGCAACTCCTTTGAAGACGAATTAAATCTCAATTTCTTGTTTTCAGATATGATTATTAATGACCATAAAAAATGTGAGGTACAACTGGAGGGGACATTGGATGAGAGTTTAAATGAAAATAAGCAGAAAGCAATATTGGTGGATGAAGAAATAATTGAGACTATTGATTTGAGCTCATCAATGGTCTTTATATATACACCACCAGAAGATCCTTTCTTTCCAATAATACCACATTTAATAAATTGTGTTCTCCATGATCTAATACAGGTTTTTCCCCAAGTTCATCCTTCAAAGCAAGATGTTGTTGGTATGACGAGCATAAATTTTCTCAAACTAGCCAATCTTGAGGGTATTTTCAACCAAGACCCATGTGTGATACTACATGATACATACTATGGGCGAATGCCGTTATTTGATAAACTTCTCAAAAGTCGAGTTTAAAGACTTTAAACAAAACAGTAATGGAAGGCAACCCATCATTTTCTTTCTCTTCCTTTGCAAATTTTTATTTTATTTTATTTATTTTTACTTATATTTTTCATTTTGTTCTCCCATCTTTAAACCATTATTTTCTTTTATTTTGGTGTTTTATACTCATATTGCAGGTCAAAAAAAAAATTTGAAAACTGATTGAAACTGCAAGAGTCAGGCTCTAGCACCCCCAGGCCGTGCTATCTAGCACCCCCGTGCTGTCTCCACAGAAAAGTACACTCATAGTCAGACTCTAGCACCCCAGGCCGTGCTATCTAGCACCCTCGTGCTACACAGCACCCCCGTGCTACCTAGCACCCCCGTGCTACCTAGCACTCCCAATCAGCACGGTCAGCTTTACTTTACTTTTAATTATTATTATTTATTTTTTTACTCTACCTACTTTTTCTTTCTTCCTTTTTTGTTTGTTTTACTCTAATTTTTTTTTACTTTCTTTCTTTTTATGGTCCTACTCTACCCACTTTTGCATTTTTTTTCTTCCTTTCTTTTTGACTTATCGTTCACATTTTTTTTCTTTCTTCTTCTTTAATCATTTGCTTTTAATGATTCAATTTTTTTTTTCTTTTCTTTCTTTAGAAAAAAAAGTAAAAAAAAATGACTTACGTTCATTTGTTTTTATTATTTGCTTTTAATTAGGATTTTTCTTTATTTTTATTTCAATTTTTTTTTCTTCTCAACAATTAGGTCTATATTATTGTTATTATTATTATTATTGTGTTATGTTATTCTTTCCCATTTTCAGCATTTAGCCATTAAAACCATACTCTTTGTTTCCTTGTCATTTGTTGTATTTGTCAATGTAATGGTGGTAAGATGTTTTCTACTTTATTTTTATTTTCTTACCTTGCATTGATTATTTATGATAAGTTTGAGGAATTGATCTTATTTTTGCACACATTGGGGACAATGTGCTAGATTAAGTTGGGGAAAGGAAAATTTTAGTTAAAATTTTAATTTTTTTTTATTTTGTTTGTTTATTTCATTAGTTTAATATGGTTGGAATAATTATGAGCAAGTTTAAAAAATTATCATAATTCATTAACTTGCAATGAATTTTGTTGTTCTTCGAAGCTAATTATTTTTTCAGCTTAAATTTTAATTTTTGACTTAACACGATTCTTTGATTTAACTATTTGTTTCTAAGATTATAAACACTAATTTTTTGTGAAATCTATGATATATAGATGTGTTTTAATCAAAATTTATTTAACATTGGCGTTCCTAGAATAAATTAAAATTCTGTTCGAGATAAAAATTTTAAATGCTTACATTTATAAAGAGATGATTTAGGCATTCTTTGTTAAAACTTCATATTTAGCCTAGACCACCTAAGTTAAAGTATGACCCTTGCAACCAATTTGAAGCCTATATCAAAAATTTATTATTCACCCATATTTAAACCTAGCCATTAAACCAAATTAATTTTCTACCTTAAGTGCAATAATGTGTAATTGAAGGATTTAATTTTTATTAAAACATAGCAATAAAGGGAGAAAATTTCATTAATACTAGCAAATGAGGAAAGAAGATTGATCTCTATTAATGAAAAAAATACATGGGAAAGAAGATTGATTTTTTTTGTAAAAAAGGTATGAGGATATTTTCTACTTTCTAATATATTATTATTCTTATATTAACTTCAGAATATTTGTGGCAACTACCATGCATCAATGTGAATAATGTGAAAAAATAAAATAAAATATATGCTAATGCATGGGGGAAAAATAAAATAATTAGCGTTTGAAAAAAAATAATAATAAAGAAAGAAAGGAAGAAATCCCCCACCACTCTCTCTATATATACTTAAAAGTATTTGATTGATTGTTCATCATATTTGTACTTCTACCATATCCTAATACTATTAGCCTCAAGCCCATAAAAATGGCTCATTTGGCTGAAGAAATTCTAAACCTAGATTCTGATCAGCAGCTTGAAGCTCAAGCTCATATATGGAACCATATTTTCAACTTCATAAATTCCATGTCCTTAAAATGTGCAATTCAATTAGGAATACCAGACGCCATTAACAAGCATGGCAAGCTCATGACTCTTTCTGACCTAATCAATGCCCTATCTATACACCCAACCAAAGCGCATTGCATTCCTCGCCTGATGCGCATTTTAGTCCATTCTGGCTTTTTTGCTGTAGCAAAAATAGAAGAAAATGGCCGAGAAATAGAAGGGTATGTTCTTACTAATGCATCGAAGCTTCTTGTTAAAGAAAATCCATTGAGTGTGACACCGTTCTTGCTAGCCATGCTTGATCCTGCTTTAACAGGACCATGGCATTATTTAAGCACTTGGTTCTTGAAAGATGATAGAACCCCATTTCATATATTTCACGGAAACGAATTATGGGAATCTGCTGGTCAACATCCTAAGCTCAACAATTTTTTTAATGAAGCTATGGCAAGTGATGCTAGGTTGGTTATGAGTATTATGATAAAAGAATGCAAAGAAGTGTTTGATGGGTTGAAGTCATTGGTTGATGTTGGAGGTGGAACAGGAACTGTGGCTAAAACTTTAGCTAATGCATTTCCTCATTTGGATTGCTTTGTCTTCGATCTCCCTCATGTCGTTGCTGGTCTTCAAGATGGTGAGAACTTGAAATTCGTTGGTGGTAACATGTTCGAGGAGATTCCTCCTGCAGCTGATGCAATTTTACTGAAGGCATGTACTGAAATTTATGCTCTCTCTTTTTTCTATCTTTTCTTTATTTTACTTGGTATTAGATGAAAGGTTGTCTTGCTTTTGAATGTCTAACCTTCTGCATGCTGCGCTGATATTCTGCTAACAATTTTTTAATTTTATTTTCGATCATAAATAGTGGATTTTGCATGATTGGAGTGATGAAGAATGCATAAAGATATTGAAGAAATGTAAAGAAGCAATTAAAGGCAGAAAAGGAGGAAAGCTGATTATTATAGATATGGTGATGGAGACCCACAAACAGAATAATGACTGCATTGAAACTCAGCTTTTCTTTGACATGTTGATGATGGTGTTGGTTAGTGGTAAAGAAAGAAACAAAAAAGAATGGGCTAAACTCTTTTTTGATGCTGGTTTTAGTGACTATAAGATAACCCCTGTGTTGGGTTCAAGGTGTGTAATTGAAGTTTATCTTTAATTAATATTATATATCATTACCGTATATGTGAAATAGGTTGTCTCGTGCTGTATTTACTCTTAATTAAGCATTATTTTGACAATATCGTAAACTTATAGTTACATTTCCAAAATTTCTTTTTTCTCATACCTTTCTATATAAAGCTTAGCATATGAAAATACTATTTTCTTTTTCCAATGACATTGCAATTTATTGTATTTTATTTTATTTTAGGAAAGGTGCTTTTTAAGAAAAAAGATTTTGACATTATTGTTTAATACTAAGTGGATTAAATTAATAATTTCTATCGATTTTACCTTCTACCAATTACAGATTCAAATAATTGTTCTCAATAGACAGATGAAATAATTATTTATAAGAAATGATTTTAGCAGAAGGAATCAATTTTTCGGATAAAAATTAATTCATTTTCAAATAGGATAATAAAAAATTATTCCAAATTTTATTATTTTCGGATCCTTGCTACATTGATATCCACAGAAGAGTTTCAAAATACCAAATTTTAGAAGAGGAAAAAGTCGCACTGACAACCTCTATTGATACAAGAAATTTATCCAAACTTAATCTAAACTATCCAACCACAGGAAATTCACAATTTATTCATACATTGAACTGCCAACAAAAATGAAATAAAAAAAAAAAAAGTTCACGTGGAAACTCCCTAGTAACAATGAAAAAAAAAAAAAAAAGATTAATAAATTAACAAAATCAAAAACGCATAACCTTATTAAATCTATCAACTGTTATATGCCTGGAAGATTAATACGTGATTTATTCCAAACGATGTAGATTTCGTTCTAAAAAAGAAAAACACAATGTTTTATTGAAGAAAAATAATGCTTGTCCTTATCATATCTAGCAAAATCTTGAGAAACATGAGTACTATTCAAACAATATACACATGTTAAACATATAAAATTAATTAATTCAGACACAACCCAACCCCATTAACAATAATTCTGCTAGTATTAATTACTCTCCAGGGCAATATATATATAGAGAGAGGGAGAGGTTAGAAGGTGTGTGCATCAACTTATCATATAGTTAGTACTAATTAAGTACTGTTGATGGTTTTGGTTACTAGAGAAAACATAGATGAGCTACTCAAAGCTCAGTCTCATACATGGACACATTCTCTGCAATTCATAAAGTCCATGTCTCTAAAATGTGCAGTTGAACTAGGCATACCTGATGCTATTAGCAACCACCACGGCCAACCCATGCCTCTTTCTGACCTAGTTTCTGCTTTACAGGTTGAGCCTGCTAAAACTCACCATCTTCACCATCTAATGCGAATTCTTGTTTATTCTGGTTTCTTTTCTTTAAAAGAAGATGGCTATTTACTTACTCCATCCTCTTGTCTTCTTCTAAAAGACACTCCTTTAAATTCAAGACCTTTTATATCTCTTGTTGATGATCCTATTCTAACAGAACCGTGTAATTGCATGAGCACATGGCTTAAAGATGATTATGATCAAACACCGTTTGTAACTGCATTTGGAGAGTCGCTATGGGAACATGCAGGGCATGAAATTAGGGTTAATAACTTGTTTAATGAAGCAATGGCTAGTGATAGCTTTTTAATTAGTGAGGCGGTGATAGTCAAGTGTAAGGAGGCATTTGAAGGGTTGGATTCTTTGGTTGATGTTGCAGGTGGAACTGGAAATATGGCCAAGGCTATCGCTAATACTTTTCCAAATTTGAAGTGTACTGTTTTGGATCTTCCCCATGTTGTTGCTGGTTTACAAGGCATTAAGAATTTGAATTTTCTTGCTGGGGACATGTTTGAGGCTGTTCCTCCTGCTGATGCAGTTTTGCTCAAGGTATACCAATTAGTTTACTCTTATTTATTTATTTATTTATTTTTATTAACTAGAGGTATCCTAATCTACTGGATGAAGACTAAATCATGCTCGCATCTAGTCAACCCACGAAAAGGTAAGTGCTCAAACTGAATATTTACGACATCCATGAAAATCAAACCTTCAATCCTACTTAAAAAGAGAAAAATATTAAACTACACACACACAAACATAAGTTTCAATATTTTACTTTTATCACTTGGAATGTGAAAATTTGATTTAGCTAACACAATTGATTTGATAAACAGGGGATTCTCTGCTTCAACACAATTAAGACAAGGGGATAATATAAAGTTATAAACACAAACTTGTAATTCCCATATTCGCATCTCCTCCTTTCTTGCTTCTGATCTGGAACTTCTCTGGACTTCAAAAGTGACCTGAAAAAAACAAAATGGAATTTCATAAGTTTACCCAATTCATGAACAAATTACAATTATTTCCTGGTTGGAAGAAACAGCAAACCCAAACATTCATATGTTAATACAAATTCAAGAAAAACAATGCAAAATTGCAAATGCATGTCTAAAAATTGAATCTTTTTGTATACAGACAATTATTGATGGAGTTCGATCCACTCCAACTTAACTTCTTTTGAAGCTGAAGTAAACTTTTGTAGAATCTTGAGTTTTAAATTTATTTGCGGTAATTGTTTAGTAAGTTTAAATGAACCGAGACGTTTAGAACTTGGCTGGAAAAAAGTTCAAAAAAGCCTGCAAAGTAAGTTTTGCCCATAAGCAATACAAGATTATCGAACTTGATCAAGCTTTTGTATATATACGTACGATATTTATTTTAGACTTATTTGAGCCTTAAGTCCATCTTAAATTTAAAATTTTTGAGTTGAATTCAAGCTTTAAGTTGAATTTAAGCTCAATTAGAATTTTCAGATTCGTCAATTTCAAGTTGAATTTCGAACCTCACACGATCAAGCTCAACTCGATTCATTTATACCCTTAACTACAATGCTCAATGAAAACGACTTTCAGCTTGTTAGACGTGCTCATAAATTGGTATGTCTTTCATAATTCTAATAAACCGTCTTCCATTCCATTTCCTTCAATAAGGGCCTGCAAAGTAAGTTTTGCTCATATGCAATTTAAGATTAGCATTTTTTTTTTTTTTTTTTTGGGGGTAATACAATGAGAAATCAGAACTTCAGAGTGCGCCTACAATAGGCAACACTTCTTAAATCATGATCAAGCCAATTACATAAAGCAGGAGGACATAAATCCAAGATATGGGTTCTATCTTGTGACAGAGAAGCATTAGCAGCCAACCAGTCAGCACAACAGTTGACTTCTCGAAAAACGTGGGAAATTTGGCAAACCCACTCTCCTTCCAACAATCGATGAACACTAGCCACCACGGCCTGGCAACTCCCTGGCACCTCCCCTTCTTTTCTAACCATCTTAACCACAGTAAGGTAATCACATTCAACCTGCAATTTAAGATTAACAAAAAATTTTGGTTGTATACTCACAGGCAATGAGATCAGTGCCCAGTCCGTAAAGGGTCTTAATCCCAAGTGAAGGTCATGAATTGCTTCATGTGCCAATGTTTTTTAAAAGGCAATGTTTTGCACTATTTTGAAGAATTGTTTGTTTTATTTTGCCGATGTTTTCTAAAAGTAATTAGGCAAAAAAGGAAAAACAATCGAGCTATTGTGAATAACGCTTATCAATTGGGGGTTAACTGGGATATGGGACTCCTTAGAAAATCTCCCTCACCAAATACTATAAGCCATAATAATTTATTATCATAAAAAAAATCTCCACACTCTCATCTCTCTATATATGCATGTTTGATCATATTTGTATCTCTATCATATCAAAATACTATAAGCCATAATAATAACAAAACCCTTAAAATAGTTTGTAATGTATATTTGTGATGCTACTCACTGTCGTCTAACTAATTAATTTTTTTTAGTACGATTAATTAGGAGCAATACAACCCACTAAAGATAAATAATGCAAATTAAAATTAAAATTAATTGTTATAAAATCAAGGATTTAATTTGGTGAGAATAAAAATTAATTATTTAAGAGAATAAAAATATTGACAATTGAACTTATATATCAATCTACTTATATACAAAGCTAATCTAATAAACGTATTTGTTTGTATGGTACTGCTCAATGTGTTACCCCTAATATGACGTGGATATAATTGTATTTTCGTTAAAAAATAGTAACAAAAATATATTTTTAAATGACAATTACTTATTCACCAAGTTAATTTAATAAATATATTTATTTATATGGTATTTGCCTACCTAATATGACGTTGATATAACTGCTTTTTCGTTAACAAATAGTAACAAAATAATTTTTTTAAAATGACAATTAATTATTCATGAGCAAGCCTCGTAAATATTTTCCAAATACAACAACGCATGAAATAATATTTAAAAAAAGAATAAATTAGAAAATTTCAAAAACAATATCAAAAAGAGTAAATCACAATTATTTTTTTTATTGTTTTTGTTTTAGTATCAAGAGGTATTAATCCTGTCCCATGGTTTGTGTCTTATGCTTACGGGGATGGATTCAATTACTGTTTTTTATTCAATATAAATATAAAAAATAAAAAAATAAAAATCTCCTAGATTAGTGGAGTGCAAGAAGATAGGACTTTGATTTTTGAGTGGACGCAGAGGGAAAGAAACAGCGACAGAAAAAAGAAAAACAGAAAATTCCTAATAAAAAGGAAAATAAATATAATATTATTCGATTAGAAGAGTTGCACACCGTTCAATACACCAGACGTCATGAGTCACTCGATAAATATAATAAATAAATATAATTGTCAATATCTCATCATATTTATATCTCTACGAACCATATCCTAATACAATTAACAAACCCATAAAAATGGCTGAAGAAATTCTAAACCTAGATTCTGATCAGCAACTTGAAGCTCAAGCTCATATATGGAACCATATTTTCAACTTCATAAATTCCATGTCCTTAAAATGTGCAATTCAATTAGGAATACCAGACGCCATTAACAAGCATGGCAAGCTCATGACTCTTTCTGACCTAATCAATGCCCTATCTATACACCCAACCAAAGCGCATTGCATTCCTCGCCTGATGCGCATTTTAGTCCATTCTGGCTTTTTTACTGTAGCAAAAATAGAAGAAAATGGCTGAGAAATAGAAGGGTATGTTCTTACTAATGCATCGAAGCTTCTTGTTAAAGAAAATCCATCGAGTGTGACACCGTTCTAGCTAGCCATGCTTGATCCTGTTTGAACAGGACCATGGCATTATTTAAGCACTTGGCTCTTGAATGGTGACCAAACACCATTTCATACATCGCATGGAAAGGCATTGTGGGAATATGCTGAAGATAATCCTAATCTGAACAATCTTTTTAACAAAGCTATGGCAAGTGATGCCAGGTTGGTTATGAGTATTATGATAAAAGAATGCAAAGAAGTTTTTGATGGGTTGAAGTCATTGACTGATGTTGGAGGTGGAACAGGAACTATGGGTAAAGGCTTAGCTGATGCTTTCCCTCACTTGGATTGCGTCGTTTTTGATCTCCCACATGTCGTTGCTGGTCTTCAAGATGGTGATAACTTGAAATTTGTTGGTGGCAGCATGTTTGAGGAGATTCCTCCGGCTGATGCCATTTTACTAAAGGCATGTTCAGTTTCTATCTTTTTTCTGCCTTTAGTAAAATGACATCAGTCGGAGGAATCTCCTCAATCATGCTGCCACCAACAAATTTCAAGTTATCACCATCTTGAAGACCAGCAACGACATGTGGGAGATCAAAAACGACGCAATCCAAGTGAGGGAGGAAGGTTTTCAACTCACTCAAGAAGAAAAGAAAAATCACACACAGAAAACTTGTTACCCAAGATGCTCTAGACAGTTACAACTAAAAACGTCTCTCTCTTGATTTTTCCGTAACCAACCTGTAACCTCCCACTGTTGTTGTTATAAGTATGAAGAAGATAAACAGTATGTGTTTTGTCATTGCCTTCATTATCCATGCGACACCGTTTTTCCTTTTTATAATCTTTTTCTTTCTTGTATAATGAAACGACCTCGTTGGTTAATACTAGCCGTTATTCACAGCGGCTTGCTTCCTCTGTTACTGCCTTCTTCAAACCACCATCATCTTCAATCCTCTGTTAGGGTTAAAAGCATCAGATCTGATAATGGTGCAGAATTCTTGATGAAAGATTATTATGCAGCAGAGGGAATTTTACATCAAACTGTTTGTCCAGAAACCCTAGAGCAAAATGCAGTTGTAGAAAGAAAGCATCAGCATATACTCAATGTCACAAGAAGTCTTTTGTTTCAAGCTAACTTGCCAAAGATTTTTTGGAATTTTGCTGTACTACATGCCACTTATCTCATTAATAGAATTCCAACTCCCCTATTGCAGGAATGCTCTCCATATGAAAAGCTTTATCATAGCCTGCCAGATCTTTCAATCTTAAAGGTTTTTGGAAGCTTGTGTTATGCAAATACTTTACAAGCTGGGAGAACTAAGTTAGAGCCTAGAGCTCAAAAGTGTGTGTTTTTAGGCTACAAAGAGGGTACCAAAGGGTATTTAATGCTGAATTGCATACTAGAGGATTATTGGTTTCAAGGAATGTTATATTCTACGAAACTATTTTTCCTTATTCTGCAACTCAGTTTCAACCATTATTGCCTCAACTTAATGACACATATGCAGATGCAGACTATGTTCCTATATCACCTGCAGCAGATGCAGTCAATGCAACAGGTGTAGTTGATACTCTTATGCAGAATGATGGCTCAAGACGATCCACAAGGACAAGGAGAGCCCCTCAATATTTGCAGGATTACCATTGTAATTTGGCATATCATAATCACACTACGCCTATTGCTTCTACACAACACTCTATTTCCCAAGTGCTTACCTATTCTCAGTTGTCTCCTTCCTACAAACATTTTATTTTAAATGTTTCTTGTCTTCAAGAACCAAAAACATATAAACAAGCCGTTAAACATCTTGTATGGAGGGAGGCTATGGATAAGGAGCTTGAAGCCTTGGCTTTAAATAATACCTGGACTGTGGTTCCTCTTCCACCAAACAGGGTCCCTATTGGCTGTAAATGGGTGTATAAAACAAAATTGAAGTCAGATGGTTCTATAGAAAGGCACAAGGCTAGACTAGTTGCCAAGGGTTACACACAGGTTGAGGGCCAGGACTTCTTTGATACTTTTTCTCCTGTAGCTAAAGTTACAACTATCAGACTTCTCTTAGCTTTAGCTACAATGAAAGGGTGGGTTTTTGGAGCAGCTTGATGTAAACAATGCTTTTCTTCATGGGGATTTACATGAAGAAATTTATATGGAGGCTCCTTTGGGGTTACAGGTTCCTGATGGTTCAGTTTGTAAGCTGCAGAAGAGTTTATATGGCTTGAAGCAAGCCAGTAGACAATGGTTTCATAAGTTAACGACTTTTCTTGTTGCTATTGGCTATCAACAATCTCAATCAGATCACTCTCTATTCACTAATCAAAAGGGGAACAATTTACTGCCTTATTGATATATGTAGATGATATTGTTCTAGCAGGGAAGGATTCTTCTGAGATTAGCTTAGTCAAAGCTTCTTTGGATGCCAAATTCAAGATAAAAGATCTTGGTAAGCTAGGTACTTTCTTGGATTGGAAATGGCTAGGTCAAAGGCAGGATTTCACATATGTCAGAGAAAGTATGCACTAAGCTCCTAACTGAGTATGGAGTTTTAGGTGCTAAGTCTTCCTCCTCTCCTATGGATTATAATGCCAAATTCAGCAAAGATGATGGTGATTTGTTGACTGATATAACAAGTTACAGAAAACTAGTGGGGCAGCTATTATACCTCACTACCACAAGGCCAGATATTACTTATGCTGTCAATACCTTGAGCCAATTTCCTCTCTGCACCAAGAACAACTCATTATCAGGCATTGCTCAAGATTCTTAGATATGTTAAATCTAGTCCTGGTAATGGTTTATTCTATAAAGCTAGTTCGGCACCAAAGCTAACTGCCTTTAGTGACTCTAATTGGGACGGGTGCCCTGACACAAGGCGCTCTATAACAGGTTATGCAATTTACCTGGGAGATTCTTTGATCAGCTGGAATCAAAGAAGCAAGTGATTGTGTCCAGATCTTCTTCAGAAGCTGAATATTGAGCTCTTGCTATCACAACATGTAAGCTTCAATGGTTGAGCTATCTGCTGTCCGATCTTGGTCATAATTTATCTGCACCCATCAGTCTCTTTTGTGATAATCAATCAGCAATTTATCCACAAGCTAATCCTGCCTTTCATGAGCGATCGAAGCATATAGAGATAGATTGCCATTTTATTCGAGAAAAGGTTAATTCTGGCCTTGTTCATCTTATGCCTATTTCTACAGAGCTGCAGCTTGCTGACTTGTATACCAAATCTCTTTCTCCTTCACGCTTTAAGTTTCCATGTCCAACTGGGCATGTCTGACATCCATGGCCCAGCTTGCCGGGGGGGGGGGGTGGGTAACAGAGGATTGAAGATGATGGTGGTTTGAAGAAGGCAGTAACAGAGGAAGCAAGCCGTTGTGAATAATGGCTAGTATTAAGCAACGACGTCGTTTCATTATACAAGAAAGAAAAAGATTATAAAAAGGAAAAACGGTGTCGCATGGATAATGAAGGCAATGACAAAACACATACTGTTTATCTTCTTCATACTTATAACAACAACAGTGGGAGGTTACAGGTTGGTTACAGAAAAATCAAGAGAGAGACGTTTTTAGTTGTAACTGTATAGAGCATCTTGGGTAACAAGTTTTCTGTGTGTGATTTTTTTTCTTCTTGAGTGAGTTGAAAACCTTCCTCTGTTTTTCCTCTCTTGTATCTGAAATCTGTAATCTTCTGCACTTGTATCTGTTATCTTCTTCTTCAATGAGATGAATTCAATCAAATTTTATAGGGAAAGCATCAGCTAAGCCTTTAGCCATAGTTCCTGTTCCACCCCAACATCAGTCAATGACTTCAACCCATCAAAAACTTCTTTGCATTCTTTTATCATAATACTCATAACCAACCTGGCATCACTTGCCATAGCTTTGTTAAAAAGATTGTTCAGATTAGGCTGATGCCATTTTTTTTTTTTTTTGTTCCTCTTTTTGTATCTGTTAACAATTTTTGGTTCTTATGGTTGGTTATAAGCAGTGGATTTTGCACGATTGGAGCGATGAAGAATGCATAAAGATATTGAAGAAATGTAAAGAAGCAATTAAGGGCAGAAAAGGAGGAAAGCTGATTATTGTAGATATGGTGATGGGAACCCAAAAACAGAATAATGACTCAATTGAAACACAACTTTTCTTTGATATGCTGATGATGGTGTTGCACAATGGTAAAGAAAGAAACAAGGAAGAATGGGCTAAACTCTTTTCTGATGCTGGTTTTAGTGATTATAAGATAACCCATAAGTTGGGTTTAAGATCTGTAATTGAAGTTTATCCTTAATTAATATATGATTAAGTAAAAAGCTCCACTATTGGTGAGAGATGGACAGGCTGAAGTTTGAGCAAGGTTAATAGCTATAGGTTATAATTAAGTTTGATGGAGGAGATTAATTCTCTTCTATGTTCTTTTGGTTTGGTTATTTGTGATTGTAAAATCTCTAGCACAAGAGATTTCTATTATTTGCTTTAATAAATATTTGGTTTGATCGAGCCTGTAACGCCCCATTTTTTCTGTGTCTGAAATAGTAAGTTACCGGTCTGTGAATAGTATCATCGGTCCGAGAATAAATATTATTTTTGTCCGGAAAAATTACTATGTATGTTTAATATTTTCTTTAATATTTTTGGAGTATGTATACATATTTTTATGGGTAGAAGTAGTATGCTATTTTTTGGGCATTCGAGCCTTAGTGACTCGTGACTTGTTTTTTTCCTTCGCATTCGCCTTCTTTTTGGCGTCTTTGCGCTGGTGTTCTCTTCCTTCGGCCCTTCGCGGCCTTCTTTTTCCGGCTTCATTTCCGCTTTTTCTGGCTCCCTACTATTTTGCCGGCTTTCCTTTGGCGCCTCTTTGTCGCCCTTAGATTGCTTCCTTGCTCCTCCTCGCCTCCCTTTTGGTGAAAGGCCCCCTTCCCTTTTCACTCCATTCTTTGCGCCCTGTTTTTCTTCCTCTTCCTATCCCTCTCCTTCCTCTTTCTTCTTCTCCTCCCTTTTCTTGCCCTCTCTTTCTCTTCTCTTTGTTTTCTTCCTTTCTCTCTCTCCACCTTTGACACCCCTCAACTTGATCTAATTAATCATCTTTGAGATTAAAGCTTGAGAAATGATATTTGGTGAATAATTTCAAGTAATTTGGAGGACAAAGGGTGGATAACTTCCTACCAAAGATAAGGGAAAACTAAGGTATCAAGAGTCTTATTTAAGCTTGTTAGAGCTTATGTTTAAGGTAAGTGTTCATAAATCCTCTTACCTTGTTTAAATTTTGATTTTGTGAAGTTTATACTATTTTGTGAAAATTGGAAATTTTTATGAAATAATTTGAT
>NW_028322419.1:0-42982 GCF_041381405.1 Jatropha curcas | reverse complement strand
TTAATTTTGTAAACTTCAAGACAAAATAATTATTTCCCATAAAATGATAATGGAAAATAGTAATACATGGATTGAAAATGAATAATAATTAGACATAAATGTCTAAAAATGAAGGCGGGACATCTGATAGAATATAAATACTTACCATAAACTTAGTAGTAATTTATATGCAAGTCTCCAATGGAGACTAATATAATATTTAACATAAAATACTAAATAGAAATATGTAAGTTTTCCTAATTAAATTGACTTGACTTGAAGCTCAGAAAGAACTCTATTATACAACAACATATTCTCAAAAGATAGAGCTCTCAAAGCAATAAAATTCTAAATACTAATCTTTCTCTAAAAATAGTTACTGATCTTAGAGTCTATCATTTATTTTTCCAACATTCTTATTATTTTTTTTTTTCACTTATTATTGATTCTAGATTGAATATATGAGACTCCTTGATCTGGGTTAATATAGACCATTAAGATAATTTATTTTTGATTTTTTAATAACTTATGTTTCATAAAAAGAAAACTATTGAACAAAGAGACTCAGACAGTACACAACTACACCCACCAACCAAACCATCTACTGAGGCGAAACCATCAACAAAAGAGCTCTGTGCACTAAAAGCAGTCTATCCATCAATCTAACCCATCCATATAAGACACGCGGTGCTAATCTAATGAGAATTGCACAATGCACAAGAAGGGCTATGGACTACCCATGGTTTTTGGCAGCTTTAGTAAACGAGGGGCTTTCGATTGATGAATCCAGGAAAATAGAGAGTTTCAAGAAGTAACTATTTGTTTAGATATTTGTGTTCACAGTGTACAACACGTGCGCGATAGAGTTTACACTAATACCTGTTTTTCAGTTCATTGAACTTATGCGATCTATCAAGCAGTTTTTATAAGTAAAAAGAATTCAGATCTCTTAAATAAATAAGAGATCGAAGTGGTTGGATATAATAAAAATATTAAAGACAGTTAATCAATCAACTGAAATCATTTACTTGAATTTAAACTCAATTCAACTTTAAAAAATTAAATTCAAATTCAGTTTCTTTTATAGTTTACAATTTAAATACAATGTGATTCATTTATAAATTCGAATTAAAATTGAGTTCATTATTATTTTACCTGCTCTCTTCATTTTAAAGTTTGATTTTAGCTCATTTATTAAACAAATTCGATAAGTAGTCTCGAGATTGATTTTGTTTTATTAATGAATTTGAATCAGTTTTTTTTTATCGAATTAAGCTTTAAGAAGCTCCAAAGTAATTTAATTTATTTAAACTTAAAAGAAATAAATTATTTAGGCTATAATTATGATTTTGATTTTTAGATTTTGTAGGTGACTCAATCACTATTACACTAAAAGTTAAAAAATGAGTAGTTGAAAGAAAAACAAATCTGTGTGCCACTGCCATGAAATATTTTCCATTTTTAATTCCAAATGTTCCTCTTTTAGTGGCATCAAACATCTACTGCTGCCTTTTGCGTGTAACTTAATAAAGAAACGAGGGCAGTAGCATTGCAAAAAAAAAGAAAAAAAAAAAAAAAGACTAATGGAAGATGTTAGTTAGAAGTTAAAACTTAGAATTGAAGTGAAACCATCAAACTCTATCCTAACACCTGGGGCTCTCTTTGTCCAAAGTTCCCTATAAATATCCAACCAACTCTCTCTTCCTCTTCAACCACAGTTTCAGTAATCAGAAACCTCTCTCTTTCTACTTATTCAACTTCTCTGTTTAATTACTTACTAATTAATAAATTATCTTAATTAAGTTCATAATGGCTAAACACAATGGCTCGCTCTCCTCTTGAGCAAACTACCTTGGCTTCTCTAGACCAAAAGTTGGCCATGGCTAAACGCTGCTCTCATGGTATCGTCTCTTTTTTTTCTTTCTTCTTTATCTTCTTAGGGTTTATTAGTTATAGATTTGTAGTTAATTTTTCTAATTATTTGTTAATTAAGGTTTGATAATAATTAAATTGTGTTTTATGGATGAACAGAAGGAGTAGTTGCAGGAGCTAAAGCAGCTGTTATGGCCACCATTGCCACTGCCATTCCAACTGTAAGTGATTATCTTCCTTATTTCTATACATTTTATTTGTTAAGAATTAAATATTGCGTGTATTGAATATATTTTTCAGCTTTTATTGAGTTCTTTTCTTATGTGTAGCTTGCCAGTGCAAGAATGCTGCCTTGGGCAAGAGCCAATCTTAACCACACTGCTCAAGCTCTCATAATCTCTACAGGTTAATTAATTAATTAATTACCATCTAAACAGTAATTATTTGTTAATTTCTCTTTATTATTTTATTTTCTTCACTGCTAATGAAAATTTTAATTTATTTGCAGTTGCTGGAGCAGCTTATTTCATAGTTGCTGACAAGACTGTCCTGGCTACTGCAAGAAAAAACTCCTTTAACCAGAGATCCAATATTGAGGCATAAATTCACTGTGTATTTCAATTTAAGCATTTCCTTTTATCAATTAGTATAAGAATTCCTGTGTAAATCCATCGTCAAATTATAAATAAAGAAGGGGTTTTCCTTGTACGAGCATTTGTGAATTAAAATTATCATTCAGCTTAAATGAGAATGAAAAATTGTATTTAACAACAAAAATATATATTACATATAAATTCTCATATTTCCACCAATAAATAGTCTTTACATGAGCAAGGTAATGATGAAAGTGCTTTCTAATTTCTATCCCTACAATATTTCTCCATTGAAATCTTGGAAATCAACTTAGTATCAGAATGGCAATTTCCACATACACAGATTCTTGCTTTATTGTTACAGTTCTTGTTCCTAGTTTAATACAGATCAAACCAAAGCTTTATTGTTACAAAACTTCATTGAATCATATTTCACTTGATCTTAGAGGAATTTTATAAGATTTTTATAGGAAACCCGCCAAAAATACAAGAGAAGATCAATTGTCAAAGACTTCCAGTAAATAGCACACCGAGGGCGTGCTTCCCAACACCCCCGTACTACTTTGCAGAGTTCAACTTTGACCGAAATTTCATATTAAGCCCGTGCTGCCCACATGAAGATATTATGGGATGTACGTTATTAAACCTGGAGTCCTATTTAGATGTTGGGAGAGTTTTAGTTAGGAGAAATATAAAGCCTAAACAGTTTTCTATCTCCAAAAGTTCAGATTCCAGGAATCTTAATTTGGCCACCCCTAATTTGTAGTACATCTCCATAGCCACTTTCAGGAAGGTGAATACTAGTTGCCGAAAATCCACTATCTACCCAACTTCTTGTTTCTTCATCTAATCCAAAGTAGAATATGTAAATGTGATGTTTATTTATAAAATTATGATGAGAAAATTTCTCCAACAATTTGTTAAATCTTGCCCAAGCGGCATAAAATGGCTTTGAGTGTTGTTGACTAAAATATGCAAGTATTTGTCGATGAAACATCTCAAAATACTTTGCTAGAATAATGAAAAAAAATCAACAAAAATAAAGAAAAACTACAAATAATATATTTCAATTAACAAAAAAAATTAAAATAAAAAATTGTCTAACTTAATAATAGGTTAATTGGTAATGATATTGGTAACACCAATCCCTAGCAACGGCGCCAAAAACTTGACAGGCTTTTTCACAACTGTATAAAATTGCAAATAAGTAATAAAGAGTAAGTAGAGTATCGTCCAACGAAGATTATATACTAAATACCAAAATTATGTTAACCTATTATTATTTAAATGACAATAAAGAGAATGTATTTGAAAATAAAAGAATTAAAAAAAAACAACAAGAATGAGATCAAGCAAGAAATTGTTGAAAAGAAATCGAGGGCTAAAAGTTACTAGGGATTTTGACTTCACTCAATTCTATCCACTTATCATATTAGTTTGATAATCAATTTTAATTATTCAACAAAGAGAAATAACCCTAATTCACTAATAAGCTCTTTCGATGTTTTATTAACTATTTTAACATACTTCAATTATCCATCTCTCAATGGCACAACCAAACATAGATTAAATCATTAAATTCTTGTGATTATTCAAGAATTCATAAATTAAGATTTTTAATTTTATGAAAATCTCCCACGAGTGAAACCGTTTAGCTCTCGTATCAAGTTGCTATTCCCATGAAATTTATGACCTTGTTCATATTAAAATCCATTCTCTCTACAGTGATTAATGAAAAAAAATCAATCTAGTGGAAAAACTCTACTTGGAATTTTACTTGAATAAAAAAAACATCAAATCTAATATTATAAACTGGAGTTGAATTTAAGTTACATTATATCCCCAGTAAAGATATTTAGTTCGACATAGTAAATGAATCAAACTCAATTAAATTTATGAATAATCCATAAAGAATAATAAATAAAAGAGAATTTAGAAATAAAAACTAATCAACGATTAACGGTTCGAAACCGGTCCGAACATGAACCAGAACCAGTGGCCTATGGTTTGGTTTTGGTTCCATCATTTTTGGAACCGTGAATCGGCGGTTCCAAAAACCAGCCGGAACCATCTGGAATCGCTGGCTTTTCCATACGGTTCGAACAGATGGTTGGAACCGCAGGTTCAAGCCGGCGGTTCCAAGAATATTTGAATTCTGTTTGTAACGGCTAACACCGATGGTTCCAGCAGCAACTTTTTTTTTTCAAATTTTTTTGTGAAATCCCCAAATTACCCCTCATAACAACTATAAACGGCTCCATAATAGTTAGTTTCAAGGGTATTTGTGGAAAAATAAATTTTTAGATTTATCATAAATACCTCATTCCATTTACAATCCCCTCACACAAATTATCTCTACTTTCTCTACTCTATATTATCCTTCTCTACTCTACAATCTCTCTAATTTTCATTCATAAATTATTGTCCAAAACATTGCAAGATAATTTCTTCAAAGTCTAATCTCCAATTATTTGTCTAAATTATTGTGAATTAATTTCTTCAAATTCCAATCTCTATTATTTTCTCTAATTTTTTTTATTCAAATTTCCAAATTACATATTATTTCCTATAATGGCAAGTAGAGGAAACTCAAATTCCACTAAGGGCAATGGAAAGATTGGAGAAACGTAACATTCATCTATCCCTATAAACGACATCTTCGATTTCACTCTCGACCAACATAATCTTGAGGGATATCCAAATGAAAATTTGAAAATTTCTACTCAAGAATCTGAATTTAATGATGAGCATTTACAACAAGAGCAAGAGCAAGAGCAAGGTACACAAGTTTTTCGAAGAGCAAGACAAAGTTCCGACATATTCACCATTCATTTCATAAAGAAATTCAAAGGCGACAAAATGTTCGATGTAATTTGCAATTATTGTGGAAAATCTTATAAATTCAAACAATCAGACGGTTATGGATCATTTTGGAAGCATTTGGAGGCAAAACATCCAATAAAAATAGGAGTTAATCGGTGTCAAACACAAATTTCCGGGTACGCATCTTATAACATTTCTTTATTTCAATATTCTGAAAAACAACAAAAAGAAGAATTAGCTAAAATGATTTCTATGGAACATTTATCTTTTAGTTTTGGTAAAAAAGTAGGTTTTAATCAATATTGTTAAAAAGCTTTAAATCCTTCTGCTAAAAAAGTGCCAAGAAATACTGTAAAACGAACTACTTTATATAAAAAAAGGAAAAAAGAGTTAGAACTTTTATTTTCTAAAATGAAAATTCGTGTTTTAATTTGTTGTTATATTTGGAGTGATCATTAGCAAATGCATTCTTATATGAGTATTAAATGTCATTGGATTGATGATGATTGAAAAATTCAAAAAAGAATTATTGCATTTTGCGCTTTTGATGATAAACATACTGCAAATAATATTTATAGAATAATTGTTTCAATTTTAGATGAATATAAATTGACCAAAAAAAATTTTTCAATTACATTTGATAATGCTTCTGCTAACACTAAATCAATTATTGAACTTAAATCAATTTGTGAACCAAATATTGGCGGAAAATTTTTTCATATTAGATGTGCATGCCATATTTTAAATTTATGTGTACAAGATGGTTTAAAAGTTCTTAAATCTTTTATTTCTCCAATTAGAAAAGCTATTTCATATTTATGGGGACATCCCCAAGTGATGAAAAGTTGGGCTAAATTTTGTAAGGAAAATAAAAAAAGACCAAAACATTTTCCAAAGAATATCCCAACTCGTTGGAATTCAACATATGAATTATTAAACAAGTCTTTTTCATATAAAGAATTGTTGTGTATTTTTGTTACTAACAATATTGAAGAAATTAATTTATATCCACAAAATTGGGATATTTGTGCAAAAATTTTAGATATTTTAAAAATTTTTAATGATGCTACATGTAAATTTAGTGGGATTTATTGTCCCACATCTCATTTTTTTTGCTTATATGCATTAATATTGTTAGTGCATTTCAAGAATTTGAAAATGATATTTTATTACAAAATTGTGTTTTATCAATGAAAAAAATGGTTATCTTATTTAAAAAATATACCGCCTTTTTCTTGTTGCTTGTGTATTTGATCCTAGATGTATATTTGAAGTTTATCTAAATATTTAACTCTTTATTATGAAATATTAAATCTTGATATAGAAGATAGTGTTAATATAAATATAGTATTGCATGAAGGTAGACAAAATATTATAGAATTATATACTGAATTTTTTCAATATTCTAGTTCATCTACTTCTTCTAATTCTTCTCTATTCAATAATTGATCATTCTCAATTAAAAGGGTAAGTGTTGGTGTTGCTGAACACATATTACTACAAAGACAAAAAAGGCCTAGGAAATCCGGTTTTTTCCGAATTTAATAATTATCTTACCATTTCTTTTAAGTTTCGTACTAGTTTTGCAGATAATAACTTTCCAATTCTAGATTAGTGGAGTCATCACGCCAATACATTCCCAACCCTTTCACTAATTGGAAAACAAGTTTTAGCAGCTCCGGTCTCCACTGTTGCGGTTGAACAAGCTTTTAGTCAAGGAGAAAACAATACTTGATGAAACACGATCTCGTATGACACCTAATTCACTAGAAGCATAATCATGCATGGATAATTGGAGCAAAGCCAAGAGCATAATAGAATATCAAAGAAAATGAATACTTATATGATCTTTATGATGGGTCCTCAATGGGAACACCAACCGGCAGTGGAAATAACGACTAAGGTAAAAGGGATAAAATTGGTACAAGGCAAGTAAAAACTACGTGTGCTTTGATTCCTCTAAACCCCAAGAGGATACGTAGGCAACTTAATTAAGTTCAAGCCCTTTTTTTTTAAAAAAAAAATTAAGTTCCAACTTTTTTGAACAAAAAATAAATTCAGTTGAAGACTTTTTTTTAAATAAATTAAGTTCAAGTCTTTTTTAAAAAAATAAATTAAATTCAAGCATTTTTTTAATTTTTGAAGTGTTTTTTTTTAGAAATTATTTCACAAATTTTTAAATTTTAATTTTTGAAGAAAAATGTTCTCTACTTTTTATTTTACAATTATGCGATTCGCCGAAAAACCGGTAGGAGAATCGATTGGAGAACCGGTCGAAACCATCGATTTGGCACTGTTAAGGAACCGGAACCGTTCAGTTCCAAATCGGAATTGGAACCATCAATTTTCGATTCGGTTCGGTTCGGGTTCCAAATTTTTTGTAACTGGAACTGGCAGTTCCGGAACCGTGGCCATGTCTACTTCATATGTTAAATGATATGGTGGATTTTGACTACCGTTGGCATTCAGATCCTTTACTACAGGGTTGGAGACACCAATACCCTTCAAGTTTTAAGGATGAAGAGAAAAAAGAGAATGAAATTAAGGATTTAATTGCTGCCCTTACTAAATCTCACATGGAATTTATGAATGAAGCTCTTGAGAGTTTTAAGATCCAACAAGACACAACGAAGAATTTGGAGATATAAATAGGCCAATGAGCAAATCCAGTAGCTAATAGATATCAAGATGATGTGTGCATAGTAGATTATGAGAAAACTTCATGAAAAATTGTACCTTTAGAAAAAGTAAAGCCTGCATGTGAAGAATACAGCTCCTCTGAAGACGGATTAAATCTCACTTTCTTATTTTCAGACACGATTATTAATGACCATGAAAAAGTGAGGTACAACTGGAAGGAGCATCGGGTGAGATAATGAAGACAAGCAGAAAGCGATATTGGTGGATCAGGAAATAATTGAAACCATTGATTTGAGCTCATCAATGGTTTTTATACATGCACCACTTGGAGATCCTTTCTTTCTAATGATACCACTTTCAATAAATTGTGTTCTTCATGATCTAATACAGTTTTTTCCCCAAGTTCATCATTCGAAACCAAGTGTTGTTGATACGACGAGCATAAATTTTCTCAAACTAGCTAATCTTGAGGGTATTTTCAACCAAGACTCATGTGTGATATTACATGATACATACTATAGGCGAAAGCCCTTATTTGATGAACTTCTCAAAAGTCGAGCTTAAAGACTTTAAACATAAGTACTAATGGGAGGTAACCCATAATTTTCATTCTTTTCTTTTGCAATTTTTTTATTTGTATTTTTCAATTTTTTCCCATCTTTAAACCATTCTTTTGTTTTGTGTTTTACACTCATGTTCAAGGTCAAGGAAGGATTCAAGAGGGCTTGAAAACTGATTGGAAGTGCCAGAGTCAAGCTCTAGCACGGGTAGGGCATGCTACCCAGCACCCCCGTGCTATCTCCAGAGAAAAAAAAAGTCAGGCTCTAGCATAAGCAGGGCATGCTACCCAGTGCCCCATGCTGTCTCTAGAGAAAAATTATGCCCAGAGTCAGGCTCTCGCACAGGCAGGGCGTGCTACCCATTATCCCCATGCTCATCAACCTAAAATTGTGACATCCCAGGTTTGGGGCACTACACCTTAGGCGAATCCCACATCGGCTACGCACAAGGTGGAAGTCCTATACATAAAGGGTGGCAACCTTGAACATGGTAGACGCGTTTTGGGCTGGCAGAGCGGAGGTTTTCCCTGGCCCAGAAACAAAACCGTGAGGGTTCAGGCCAGGTTTGGCACCCAAAGTGGACAATATCTACCATGGGCTGGGCTGTTACAATTTGGTATCAGAGCCAAGCCTTGTCCCTCTGGCCGGTGGTGGGGCAAACCTCAGCAAGGACGCTGAGTCCCTAAGGGGGGTGTATGTGACATCCCAGGTTTGGGGCACTACACCTTAGGCGAATCCCACATCGGCTACGCACAAGGTGGAAGTCCTATACATAAAGGGTGGCAACCTTGAACATGGTAGACGCGTTTTGGGCTGGCAGAGCGGAGGTTTTCCCTGGCCCAGAAACAAAACCGTGAGGGTTCAGGCCAGGTTTGGCACCCAAAGCGGACAATATCTACCATGGGCTGGGCTGTTACAAAAATTTTCTTCAGAGAGTCAGTGCATAGCACGTCCAGGCCATGCTACCTAGCACCCCTGTGCTACCTAACACCGCCAGACCGTGCTACCCAGCACCCCCGTGCCATGCTGCGAATTCGATTTTTACAAGTGAGAGTTGACTTCGGAAATCACACACAAATCCAACCCTAAGTCTTCCCTTCTTTTTTAAAAGCCTTAATCGGCCACTATACCTCCTCAAACATCTTCTCCAACTCTCTCTAATGACCTCCACCACCTGCAAAGTGAAAATGCTTCCTATTTCTTTATTTTTATTTTATTTTGTTCTAAAAAGATTAACAGTTGTGTAAACAGAATATAATCAAGTAGAACTTCAGAAAATAAAAGAAGATAAACACATAGATTGATAGCGGTTCGGCACTAACTCGCCTACATCCACTCCCTAAGACTCATCTTGAGATCCTCCACTACGTTATCTCTTTTCAAGGTAAGAGACAAACCAACTTTATGAGGAAATAGGTCAACACCTAGATCTAACCTTTGTCCCACTATTTTCCAAAGGTTCTACTCAACCTCAACCCTTTCTATTTTCGCTGAAAACAAAAACTCACATCAAGACATTAGAATCTCACACAAGGAGAAGGTCACTTGATAACCTATCACACCATAGCTTTCTACCTAAGCTATTACACAAAAGTTTTTATTTAAAAAACCTCTAGTCTAACAGATTACAAAATCTATATAGACAGAAAGAAACGCAATTATAAGCATAGAAAGAATAGAAAACATATTTAAAGTACAAAACTATTCTTCAAAAATGTTATTATTAAACTTTCTTTTCTCTTTAAAAAATATTTCTTGAAGCAAATAGACGAAAAGAAATAAGGGGGTTTGAAGAGAGAGCTTTGAGAGATTTAAAACTTTTATTGAATGGACTCTTACTCTTGTAAAAACGTTAATGTTTTCAAAAGAAGAAAAACGTCTTTTATAAGAGGGGTGAGGATCACGTGTTTAGAAAACGATGATCTTTAGTTTTAAAGAGTATTTAGACTTTCCAAAAATAAAAACATATACGAATCTTTTGTAAATACTCAATTATTTGTTACCAAAAATATTTCAGTCAAAATCCTTTTCATTTAGGTAAGTAGAATTAAAAGAGCAAAGATTTGACTTTTCTTTTTAACGTAATTTCTGAAAATAAAAGATATGTGAATCTTTTACAAATACTTGATTATTTATTGCCAAAAATAATTAAGTCAAAATCTTTTTCATTTAGGTAAGTGAAATTAAAAGAGCAAGATTTGACTTTTCTTTTTAAGGTAATTTCCGAAAATAAAAGATATGTGAATCTTTTACAAATACTTGATTATTTTTTGACAAAAATAATTAAGCCAAAATCTTTTTCATTTAGGTAAGTGAATTTAAAAGAGCAAGATTTGACTTTTCTTTTTAAGGCAATTTCTGAAAATTATATTGAGAGAGAAAAAATATTTTTGAGCTTATAAAAGAATATTCTCTCTATCCTACAATATATCCTAAGATACTAACCACTAAAAATCTTCAATAATCTTAATGGTCTTCAAAGAATCTTGGATTTGTAGGAACTTGCTTTCTTTAGCAATTTTCATATGAAAAATCTGCATAAAATAATTTTAGCACATATAAGAATATTAAATTTATTTGTTTTGCAAAATTATCAAAATCTCAAGATAAAATTGACGCTTGAGCCAACACATTCTTATTATGCAAGAAGGCACATAAATGGGTAGGAGAAGTTGAAGTGGGCACCATGTTTTTTTGTTTACTTAGCAAAGTGGGTGTCACAATCAGAAACTTGAAACGTGGGTCGATCAACATATATACATATATTTATTTCTGGCTTGTTTTGTTTCAGTTTGAAGCATTCTATTGCTTCATATAATTGTGAGTTTTAACATTTTGAAGAACAATTGAGTCATAACTTAACTTACTTCCAAACTCCATCGTATTTCAAAATGGAGATAACAAAATGGCAAGGATGTGCATTTATTTGATAATCATGTTCTTTAATCTTTAGTACATTTTGTTGCATGGGCCTGTCTGTCTAACAACTCCATTTCTTTAACAAAAATTTAATAAGTAAGCTTCTATTGTAGATCCTTTGTAACATCCCTTCCCAGTCCACTCGTAAACCCGAATGAACCGAGCCGAGACGCTATAATCTGGTTGAACCTATGTCCTGTCATGCTGATATCATCCTGTATGCTAAATATTATGTCATGCTGTTGCTTTATACATCATTTATATACAGACATTTATTTAATATATACAAGACATTACACTATTTTCCAAAATGAAATGGGCCCAACTATGTGCCCTGTATATGCCACAGAACCAAAATATCAAAATGAGTAGTTACCCTGAAGACTGGGTCTTCAAAACATGAACTGTAGCAGTTGTAAATATGACTCTCTACGGTCCAGACCCAAAACCTACGAGTTAAAATAAGTAACTCGCTGAGCAAATAAAGCTCAGTTGATATCTCAACTTAATAAGAATTAAATAAATAAGCATGTAAGCACACATATCATTATACTTTCATGGTCTTACCTGCTGTTCATTATGCTGTATGAATTATGCAATTTTTATTAAATATCGTATAATTTATAAATAACGCAATTTTATAATTGTATGGCTCCATAAGGTTACAGTGAAACCGAAGTGATAAGAATGACTGTATGAAACTGGATGGATACTGTATGGCTGGATTTCTATGACCCGTATATAAATCATATCCACTCAATGGCCTGTAGCCAGAGTACCAAACTGTATGGGACGCAGATCTGCTATCCTATGTCGCGACATAGCCTTATCTACGTGGTTTCTACCTAACCTTAGTGGAGCATATTATCTGTATTATAAATAACGCAATTTCATAACTGTATGGCTTCATAAGGTTACAGTGAAACTGAAGTGATAAGAAGGATTGTATGAAACTGGATGAATACTGTATGGCTGGGTTGCTATGACCCGTATATAAATCATATCCACTCAATGGCCTATAGCCGGAGTACCAAACTGTAAGGGACGCAGAGTTGATATCCTATGTCACGACATAGCCTTATCTATGTAGTTTCTACCTAACCTCAGTGGAGCATATTATCTGTATTATTCATAAAATGCATAAACCATACTGTTTACCTATATGCTGTATCATTCTATACTTTGCTAACCTGTTTCATGCTTTAAAAGGATTTTATAGACAACTACAAGTAATAGCGAATGAGTAATAATGCAAACAATTGATAACTTGTAAAGGAACTTGCATGAAATTAATCTAACTGTTGCACCCGTGACGCAACTCTTACTAATCTTTATGTAACTTAATTTAGTAAATTTTTTATTTTGATTTAAGTACTAATCTTAGGCTGAATGAATCTACATATGCATTCCAACAACATTTCTAATGTAGCCTTAAAATCTGCTAGGGCAGCCTGCACATGTTTCACAAATTCTAGTATAACTCTTTCTTCTTAAGTCTAATTTAGGTCATTCTAAAGTCTATAGTTAGCTAACACATTAGGGTACAAATATGGCTTCTATCACCTCTTTGAAATATATTGGAAAAGTAGTCAAATATTGAATTAAAGTAGCAACTTCCAGTCTGCACAACTGTTGGTTTCCAGCCCGCACAGTTTGTACCATTTTGGTCATATCTCTCAATTTATAAGGTCAATTTAGGTGATTCTAAATTGTATGGTCATCTAACACATTAGGGTACAAATATGTCTTCTACCACCTCTCTGAAATATGTTGGTGAAGTAGTCAAATATTGAATTAAAGTAGCAACTTCCAGTCTGCCCAGCTGTTGATTTCCAGCCTGCACAGTTTGTACCATTTTGGTCATATCTCTCAATTTATAAGGCCAATTTAGGTGATTCTAAATTCTATGGTCAGATAACACATTAGGGTACAAATATGTATTTATGACCTCTTTGAAATATGTTGGTAAAGTAGTCAAATATTGAGCTAAAGTACACCTCCCAGTCCGCCCAGATTTTGATTTCCAACCTACATAGTTTGTACTATTTTGGGCATATCTTTCAATTTATAAGTCCGATTTAGGCGAATCCAAAGCTCATAGACAAATAAAACATAAAGGAACAAATAATCTTCTATACCACTTCCTAATTCCATCGGTAAAGAGGTTCAAATTCAGGTTGAATTTACTGGTCAGTTTTCAAACAAACCTGTTTCAGCATGAAATCAATATCCAATTTATTTATTCAATGCATCCCATGCTTAATCAACATTCTTAGACCTAGTACTCAACATTCAGCAACATATCTTATCACTATCATCACACTACACATAGTCTCATGCAAGAAAATTTGTTGAACTAAAAGCGATATCAAACCTTCAACCAAAAAGCTTTAAGCCTTCTTCTTAGCTTCCTTTTTCTTCTCACTTTGAGCTCACCTCTCCATAATAACATCTTATTAATCATCCAAAATCTCACTAAATTATGAAATTAAAGAAATTCAACTTACTTGGATAGAGTTATAGGTTGAATTTAATGCTTGAAAGGTTGAATATTAAGGTAGAAAATGGAGGAAGATTTAAGAGAAGATGGACAAGGTAAAGTCAAGGAAGAAGACAAAGGAGAAGATGGAGAAGGTAAAGTGAATGGAATTTTCGGGTAACCTCCAAGTATATCTTCTAGTATGTTAAAAATTTACCAAATAGTACCTAAATTTTCAATATTTTACCATTTACTACCTAAACTTTATACTTTATTTCAATTAGGTCATAATCCTTATTCTTTTATTTCAATTGAGTCTACATCTTTATGTTTCATTCAATTAAGTCCAATTCTTTTATTTATTTAATTTTTATGGCTCGAACCGGGTTCTGATTCGTTCCGACTCGACTCAACTCGCTAAATGCAACGACTCGATTCAGTAGGATGTCACATCCTTGAAGCTACTAGATGGACAAAGCATAATCGAGGTTGTGTTCTAGGTCAGTTTTTATTATTGTTTTCCTCTTAAATGCTTTGTTGCTAGAAGAATAAAGATGAGTTTTATCTTTTAATAATTTACATGCTCAATATTAATGTAATCATGTCGAGTTGTTGTGTTTGGCAGTCCAAGGTGAAGCTCTTATTTAGATTGCTCTTAATAAGTTAAACTGCCATTGATAGGTTTTAATATTATTGTACTTTTTTTAATAGACTACGAGATTGTTATAATTATTGTCAATATTACAGATTGTATAATAATCCTTGTACATAGCATCTAAAGTCAAAAAAATTGCATGTCTGTATTTAATTAGGTTAAAAAAAATTCAAATTGAATTCTCTCAAATGCTTAAAATAAATAAATATCTACTTCAAATGGTACTAAAATTAATGTTTTTGTTTATGATGGTTTGTTTTTATTATCTAATCTGATTTTCTCATATTTGGATCTATGTTTATATGATATAATATGCTTATACATTTATGTTTTGATTTCTTTTTCATTTTTTTGAACTTATGGTACTACATCTATGATAAATTAGTGAAAATATCACATGCAAAAAAAGGTAGAATTGCATGATTATTGATTTTAAAGGTAAAGTGTGATTTCTATTTTTTTTTTTTAATTTCTTTCAGGTTCAGCAGAAATTGTAGTTTAAATTTTTTGCTCTGATTAATTGAAATGTCGATGTTAGCTCATTATTGTCTTTTGTTTTTTATATTTTTTTTAGTCCATCTCCTTTCCTTATCTTTTTCTGGTTTGGATGAAGAGAAAGTATAAATTTTACTGGATTCTTAATCTGAGCTTTTTCGTTTTGCATTTATTTGTATCTTAAGGCAAGGATTAGTTTGGAATAATTTGTCTTTGGTGGATGTGAATGTTTGATCTATAACATTAATTTTTGTGCTTTTATAATTTGCATGATGTTTTATTTTATTTGAATTGAAAATTTGTGTTTGTATTGCGTTTATGGGCTCTTTTCCATCAGAAAATTTTCTTGCAGTGTTATTTGATTATAGTGTTATTTTAGTTTATTGTCCAATAATATCATATGAGCAGTTATAATTTATGAATGACAAGTTATGTTTATATTCTATCTTAGTTATGCTTTATGTTTCTTGGATTAAAAAAATTATAGCCAATTAACTTTTTCCTTTTTCTATTGAATCTTAAGATAATTTCTTGTTTCAATTGGATAATCTACTGCCTTTGATTTAATTCTACTGTTCATTCTTCTAAAGTAAATCAGAGCCTCATGACCTTCAAAATTAAATAGTTTTCGTCCCCCTGTAAGCATACAAGTGAATCAAATCAATGCGTATTTAATGCAGCACCTATAGCATCAAAAACAATAAGGGTAAAAAATTGGCTCCAATCTTGGATGAAGTTGTCGTCTCAGACCAAAATGATCTTCATGTAGTCATTGCAAAGCTTGTAAGTGGGCTTTGTCTGCTTGGTTCAAGATCTGATGAATAATTTTTATTTTTAGAAAATAAAAGAATAGAATTTTACAAAGCTTAGCATTGATGGAGGTACTCTTATTCCTATTTAGAGAGAAGAAGAAGAATTCTACCGCTAGCAACACATCAACCAAACCTGTAATTTTGTAAGTGAAATTAATATTAGTGTTACATATTTATGTATTTATTTTTTTGCCTTAGATACCTACCACTTAAGTCCACAAAAAAAGCACTTGGTAGAACTCCTAAGAATAACAAGCCAACAACCAAATTCGATGACATAACTGATGACATGAATAATTATGATGAGGAGGATGAAGGTATTACAAGAACATATTTTGACTACTATTTCTCTTTTTATGTATTACTTACCTTTTTAACTTGGACATTGAGCTATTCGGTAAAGGACTATAAAACCTTTACTACCCAAGCAATGATATGGACCCGTATCTAAAGGACAAAGATGTGAAGTTTGACTACTTTCTTATATTGTGGATATAATTTCTTTATCTTTGGTTATTTTTTAGCCTTTAATACATTCATTTTGAATTGTTGTTTATTAACTTTAATTAGATTATAATGTTTTGATTATAAATTATTATTTTTTTGAATTTGCATTTTGAATGAATTTCATATCTTTTCTTAACTCATCAATTTATTTTTATTTGAGGAACTATATGTGTCTCACTAGGGACTCAGATAAAATTTAATATTAAAATGAGAATGAGATTTTAATTCCTATTTCAATGTTTGGTACAAGCGAGTGGCTTTGGAATATCTTAAAGGAAAAAGACGATAGATGGTAATAGAAGTAATAGGATTATAAATTAATTCCCATTAATTAATTTATTTTATTTTGTTTGTTTGTTTGTTGCTTTTTTAATTTTGATAATGATTGGCCATAATTCATTTTCAATAATTAAAGTTTTCATAATTTATTTTGTTTTTGTATAATTATGAAATTTTATAACCATCTTTTCCTCTAAAAATATAGGATTGTGAAAGCTATTAATACTACTAAACTTTCTTTGTTTGAAATTTTATTTGTTTGAAATATTTATTAAGAACTTTTGAATTTTTTCAAGTTAGTTCGTAAAGTGGAACCTCATTCCATATTCTTCCCATGAAGAAATAATAATAATTATAATTACTACAATTATTATTATTGTTTTGTCAAATTCAAATAAAAGAATAGATTTGTTGCACAAATTAATGATTGAATTAATTTGATTTTATTTATGATACTTAATCATAACTAATTTTTTAAAACTTTTGTTCAATTGAGTTCAAATTACAAGGTAAATATTTTGACATGGCATGCATGCATAGCAAACAATTGTCAAATAGGAAGCTGAGGTAGAAAAGTGAAAAAGAAAAATTGATAGTTGTTCTTACTCATATTTTCAAGTAATGCATCTAATTGTAGTTGTGTTTTGTAAAACTATAATGATACTAATGCAACAAATTTATTTTATTTAAAACTATTTATGGTCTTGTGGTTTAGATATTAGACTTTTTAACTTAATTCGTCTATTTTGCAAGTTATTTACCTTTTTTTTCTCTTTGAATTCTTCTAGTTTTTTAATTCTGGACGTGAATATAAACTTTGGGAATCAGACGAAGAAAGTTCAAGAATTTTTATAAGTATTATGATATCAATTAATTGTTATTTTTAACTTACTATTTCCATTTTCACTAATGAGGAAATATATGTCTTAGAACACTAAGATTTTGATTGGCATTGACAATTTGAATGAAATGTCTGTCAGTTATTTTTGGATGTTCCCTAAATGTTGCATTTTATTTGCTCTCTATTAAATGTTTGATTCAAAAGGATTGGTTGAGGAGAGAAGGGACACAGCCTTTTTGTGTATTGACAAATGGTATGGTTTGGTGGCTATGGATATTATATTACTAGCTATCAATCTATGTACGTTTTGGGGCAATGTGAAGGTGATGTGGGGATTCAGATTGTGGAGAGAGTGTGAAAAATGTTGTACAAAGAGCTCAGGTTGAATGTGGCAATGCTATTTTAGGATAAATTTATTTACGCAAATGCTTTATTAGTTGCCACTATTATCCAAATGGGTCCGCAAGAGATCATCTTCATCTTCATTTTCTTCATCAGGTAAAGCAAAAATGAGAGTTTTCTTTTGAAATCTACACTACAAAAAAAACGCCATTTTGCGACCGACCAATCGGTCGCAAAATGGCAAAAATCGGTCGCTATTTGTACTGTGCGACCGATTTGCGACCGACTTTTTCGGTCGCAAAATCACTGGTCGCAAATATAATTGCGACCGATGAGAAAATCGGTCGCAAATTAGAGACCGATAAGTCGGTCGCAAAATTGAATAATCGGTCGCAACTTTTGGTCGTGATTTAATTGGAAATTCAGTCGCAAATTTGGTCGCAGAATATCGGTCGCAATTTTTAAAATCGGTCGCAAAGGTCGCAATTTAAATTCAAAATTTTTTTTTGGTATCAAATCGGTCGCAAATCGGTCGCAAAAATGAAAAAATAAAAAAAATTAAATATTATTTTGAAACCAAAATTTTTCTACACCTGTGAAAGTTGACATAAATGCATATATACACACACGCAATTCAAGAACAGTATAAAAATGTAATTTTTATTGTTCTGAACAAATTAAAAAATGAAAATACAAATGAAAAAATAAAAGGTCGGAAATCAAATCTATATATGCTGCTGCTCATCTGCAGGATCCGATGTCGATCGCCGGGAGGAGTACCTGCTGGATGTGATGTAGCGCCAGGAGGGGTGAGCAAGGTATCGCTGCAGCATCGGGATCAGGAGCCGATAGTGGCTGCTGCTGAGACGTCGAAACATGTCGGTCTGTAGCAGGCGCAGGATCAGAGGAAGAAGTACCAGCACGGTGCTCACCGGACAGCCGCAGCACATGCGCTCTAAGCTCTGCAATCTGTCTCTGCTGATCAGCAAGCTGAGCCCGTATATCATCATCATAGTGCGAGTCAGTGTGCTCCGGCTGCGTGCTGCGCTGGCTGTAGAAGCGTGAGCTGCTGAGCCAGTGTAAAACTGTGATGCCTGAGACCCGATGCCGTATACCTTCCTCTTCTTCTCGCCCCCTACAGCCTCGAGATAAAGCGCTACCTCGTCAATTCTTGACTCAGCTTCGGATTCATCGGTGTGAGAAGTAACAATACGCTCCCGAGCTGTAGTATAGTTCTCCTGAAAATAAAAAATTAATTAATCAATGCAATTGCAAGCTTTATTATATTGAACTTTGTACATCTTCGCAATGATTAGAGGGTAAATGTAAATATTATTCATTGTTACTTACATTGACGCTCAGCGCACGTCTGTCGACAAAGGTATTACGATCGTGGTCCTTCGTGTGAGTGTATGTAAACACCTCCATCGGTGTGGGCTCACGACCTAATTCTTTAGCCTGTAATAAATTTTTATTCATGATATATTAATATATAATGTCCTTTCATTAAACATCAGTTTATTGTAAAGGACTAGTCACTTACTAATAATCGAGCTGTCTCTATAGCAGATATAGATCCGCCTGTGTGTCGCGAAGGTCCTGCTCCATCACCGCCAGTCTCACTGCGCCTGTTTTGTGCAAATATCTCCCGCTTTCTCTTGAATGCAGGATCCTCCCAAGCCTTTTGCCAGCTCTCCCATATCTCCTGAGACACGCACTGCTGCTTCTTACCGCTTTTCTCATCCTATAGGTGAAGTCAGCGTATCGATCGGCGCATATCTTCTCCCAGGCTACTTTCAGCATAGCGTAATGGCCTCGTCCCATATGAAATGTTTCTGCAAAAAAATGAAATATAGCGTTTAAACACTAAGGATTATCTTGAATTGTAAACATTGAATGATGATATAACTTAAACCAAAGAGTACCTGGAACTCCTCCCAATAAAAGTCTCTCGCCTCTTGTGGTACGGCATCCCATGTGTATCCTTCTTTATGCAGCTGTAGCTTGATTATCTTCAAAATTTGCCTCGCTGCTCGAGAAGATGGATATATGCTGAAAAAAAAACAGAAGTGAAATATAATTACACGAAAGCATCACAGATATGAATAAGTACAAAATATAATTACAAAATATGCCTACAGAAAATTGAATAAGTACTTACTGTGCTACCAACTGAGGGTGATACGTGGATCTGATGAAGCTGCAAAATAAATGACAAATGTTATAATTTCTAGATAATTAATATATAATTAAAATGACAGTTATGACATTTATGATTACCTTGCACAGTGGGTGACTGTGCAGCTGGTGGAGTCTGTATGGTCCAGAAAGGGGGTAGAAGAGGAAGGAGCAGAAGAGAAGGAGCAGAAGGCTGTGATGGCGGCAGTACTGGACGCTGAGCAGAGGATGAAGCCCCAGACGTACCTGAAGAAGGATGTGATGGCGGCAGTACAGTACTGGCGCTGAGCAGATGAGAGGCCCCAGACGTACCTGAGAAGGATGTGATGGCGGCAGTACTGGTCGCTGAGCAGATGACGAAGCCCCAGACGTACCTGACGAAGGACGAGGGATCGACCCTACTCGTCCACGGGCACTGCGTCCAGGCCACGACCTCCACGCGAACCACTGCCGGACGCGTCAGAATCAAACGCTCTGCCTCTAGCCATCTGTACTGCAGATATCAGAACCTAGATAAAATGAATTTATACAATTATATGAATTGTAGAACATGTGGTAAATACGAGTAAACAAAGTGAATACCATTGAAATTCTTCATTAATAATATTAATTGCATATACATTTATCAATTTGTAACAGTAAAATTGCTCTAAGTTTTAAGTGTCTTCAATATCATCTGCTTCCTCCTCTTCATCAGCTTCCTCTTCTTCATATTCGTCTTCTGAGGTACCCATGATGATTTGATCTTCTTCCTCTTCATCATCTGATGCTCCTATTTCAACATAAGATCGGCTTTCATCATCCAATCTATCTGTTAAATCTTCAACAACTTGCATCGGTTGCGTTTCAACCCTAACTTCTTGAAATGCCTCTGATACTGCGAGTGAAGAAGATTGTTTTTTCAAGTGCATGAACAACTGATCTAGCCTTGATTTTACACACTGCCATCCAATCGCATCTATCTCGTTTAAACGATGGATATGGGACATAGTACACTTGTGCAGCTTGCATTGCCAAAACAAAAGGTTCATACTTTGTATATCTTCTTCTTTGATTAATATCAACCAGATTATACTTAGGATGAACCTTCGTGCCAATGTTTGGCGTAGGATCAAACCATTCACATTTGAATAAGATTGTGCACTTCATTGGTAGGCCTGGATATTCTAACTCCAAAACCTCAACCAATTTCCCATAAAAATCGTTTGACACGTCACTGTAGTTTGATCCCTTTATGCACACACCGCTGTTCATTGTCTTTCTGCTTCTCCCATAACCCTCAGTGTGAAACTTGTAACCGTTTACAAAGTAGCCAGAGTAGGCATTAGCAACCGGTAATGGCCCCTTTGCCAGATCCGTAATAAATCTGTTACGAATATCGCTTTCCGAGCTTCGAGCCTATGGGAAATAGTAATGACATGAGTCAGATTTAATAAATGTACATTCCGTGTTGTGTACATTGAAAGTAACTTACATAATATTTGAACCATTCTGCAAATTCCGTGTCCAGCTTTGCATCAACTGCAGTATCAGTCAAATTGAGATTTTGAAGCCGCAGAAGATTGATATATTTCCTATTTATCAACGAACCATATTAGCATAAGTACGATTTAACAACGGCCCACGTCAAGTTTTGAATGTTTACATTATTTATACTTACTGTACATATGGTGTGATCTCTTCGCAATTCAATAAAATATAGGTTTGAGCCGCTTGTATCTCTGCATCAGTCAATCTCTTTTTTTTTATTTACCAATCGTACGCCCAGGGTAGGTGAAAATTTTTAGATTTCCTTCAAACTCAGATTGAACGCGATCTCCTCCGTCATCGTTACGTGGCACTCTCCGATGCTTGGTGAAAACATGTTGGTCAAAGTAGTGTGAACAGAATGTGGAAGCTTCTTCCACCAAATATGCATTGCAAATGGATCCCTCGACCTTTGCCTTATTGCGCACATTCTTTTTAATTTTCTGTAGGTGTCTGTGATTGTACAATGCCAATATGTAAGTATAAGTTCAAAAAATGATGTAATCATTAGAATGAGATGTTAGTGAATCACCTCTCAAATGGATACATCCATCGATATTGTACCGGTCCTGCTAAACGACATTCATAGGGCAAATGAACCGGCAGATGTTCCATAGAATCAAAGAAGCCGGGTGGAAAAATTCGCTCCAACTTGCACATCACTACTGGGATTTCTCGCGCTAATTGGTCCATATCATCGCATCGGATAACAGTCATCGTCAATTCCTTGAAAAAGAGACTCAATTCTGTCATTGCTTCCCAAATTTTTCCTGGTAATAATTCCCGGAATGCCACAGGATCAATCTTTGCATGAAAACATGGCAGTCATGGCTTTTCATGCCAAACAATCTGTACTTCCTCATGTCCACACATCTACCCATATTTGAACAGTAGCCATCTGGAAACCTTAATGATCGTAACCATTCGCACAATAATTGCCTTTGGGGTTTATCTAAACAATAACATGCCTTCGGAAACTTACCAGTAAGTACAGATTGCTCGAGTTCTGGTCGACGACAAATTTCCTTCATGTCTGCTCTCGCTTTTGCATTATCCTTGGTTTTCCCTTCAATGTTCATGACAGTGTTGAACAGATTTTCAAACACATTTTTTTCTATGTGCATGACATCAAGGTTATGACGAATAAGAAGTGAACTCCAGTATGGCAAATCCCAGAAGATGCTTCGCTTTTTCCACCCGCTATTCCTGCCAATTCTTGTATTTACCTCATCTGCACCTAACTCTGTAACTTTCATAAGCCCCAGATCTTCAATTTCTTGTAATATTTGCTCCAGACTTCACAGGTGGAGGGGGTTCAACAATAGTCGTGTTCTTTCTAAAGCATTGTCGATTTCTCCTCCAAGGGTGAGATTCTGGTAAGAATTTGCGATGACAATCAAACCAACATTGTTTACCTCCATTCTTTAGTGTAAATGCATTAGTGTTTTCCATGCAGTGAGGACAAGCCAATTTGCCAGCCGTACTCCACCCAGATAACATTCCAAAAGCTGGAAAATCACTGATGGTCCAAAGCAAAGCAGCTCGCATTATGAAATTCTGATTGGTCGAAATATCGAATGTTTCAACCCCATATTCCCATAAATAATTAAGTTCAGCAATCAAAGGCTGCAGAAACACATCAATTTTATGTTTTGGATTAGTAGGCCCAGGAACAATAACACACAAAAACATATATTCATCTTTCATACACATTGACGGTGGTAGATTATACGGTGTCACAATGACAGGCCATGATGAATATTGTGTCCTGATTGGCCAAACGGCTGAAACCCATCAGTACAAAGCCCCAATCTCACGTTTCTCATATCAGCAGCAAACACAGGATGAATGTTATCAAAATGTTTCCACGCTTCAGAGTCTGACGGATGAGTCATTATACCATCCTCATATTCATGCAAAGCATGCCATGTCATGTGTTCAGCTGTCGCCTTAGATGCATATAACCTTTGAAGGCGAGGAATAAGAGGGAAATAATACATCTTGAAAGCCTTCTCTTTTTCTCTACCAGTCCCTTGACCCCGCCGTTGATATCTTGGAAGATTACAAAACTTGCATTCTCTGAATTCCGAGTCAACACCCCAGAATATCATACAATTATTACGACAGCAATCAATCTTTTCTACCGGTAGTCCCAACCCCCGAACTAATTTTTTTGTCCGATAAAAATTATCAACCATTGAATGGCCTTCAGGCAACATTTCTTTTGCTAACTGCACAAAATCATCGTAACACCTTTCTGAAAAATGGTGCTCCGCTTTCATGTGTAGTAATCGTGCAACAACAGACAGAACTGAATGATTCTTGCATCCAGGCCACAGTTCACTGTTAGCTGCACTTAGCATGTCAAACAATTGTTGTGCTGCTACGTTTGGCGATTCCTCCATATTATCCCATCACATTGTACTCTACTCGCATCGATTACCATATCATTGCATTGATTACCATACAGAAATTGATAAGGCTGAACTTCTAAACTTACCGGAATGGAGTGGCCTGACCCACTGGCAACTCGAGCTTCACCATGATGTATCCATTCGTAATAATTTTCCACGAACCCATGTTTGCACAAATGAAGTTTCACTGTATCGATGTCTAAGAAGGCTCGATTTCGACACTTCTTGTGATTACATGGACACCTCAACTTATTACCATCCATAAACTGGGATTACCAACTGTAAACTGTATAAACGCCTCCAATCCTTGCAGGAACTCTTGTCTTAATATCCCATTGACCTCGAACCTCCAGTACATCCAATCTCGATTATTTTGCATTTTTTTTACCTAATTAACAATGTGTTTATAAAGGGGGTCATGTCATGTAATTGCATTAGTCTAAATCATCCTTAAAACATGCACCTAATGTAAAGTTCAATTTGCAACACTTATAACTAACTAAGGTTATTTCTATAATAAGGGTAACTATATATAAATGTAAAATCACTAAGTTCATTTATTGAATACAAAGACTACTATAATAAAGGTCAGTGTACTATTCCAATTATTGAATTTTCCGGAAAAAATTCGGCAGCATTTCGACACAACACAATCAAATCTCAACTCAAATACAAAAACAAATCAATAAACACTTCTATATCATACCAACATTCTCCAAAGGCAATATGGCCACTACTAGGCCTCCAATCCAAACTCATCATTCATTTAAGTCAAAAAACATACTTAAGAGTAATAATGACAATAATATAAATTAAGAAAAACACAGCCAAAACTTATCAAGAAAGAGTTGCCAATAATTAAGAACATGTAATAACCTAAACACACAAAAAAATATTTATATAAATTCCAATTATTCTTCAAAAATCTATATTATATTCTATCAAAGCAGACTTGAAACTTGAACGAAGTGTATAAATATATTCTCATTACATTCTATATTATATTCTCATTTTGCTGATATAGTTATATGTCATTTTCTCATATGTGCCTCCTATGACAATTTTTTATTCCTTTTAAATATCAATAGAACTATATCTAAAAGATTTTTCATTAGAATTAATGAGTGAAAATTTAAAAAAAATGAATAATTCAAAGTATGTTTTTAATATAATTTCTGTTTTTGAGTGAATAGATAAGTGATTACATCTCTCATTATTGTATTTTTATTCTTTTTATTGCTTAGGAAGAATAATCATTCGCACGAGACTCGTGGAGATAAAATCTCAATATCTAATAAGGTAATATCATTATGATCCCTCTACTCATTACATATATATAGGTCTTTAGAATATAATATTCTATTGTTCCATAGCAGTCTTACATCGTTAATAGTAGTAGTAGTAGTACGAGTACAACGCTTTCTAGTTAGATTCCTCATTTGCTTGACGGTGCGTGTTAATGGATTTTTTGACTAAAAAGTTAACCTTATCCATGTAATTATTCTTTTCCGTAAATACTTTTGGCACAATTTGTGCCAGAGACACTGGCCACGTTGTAATTGTTGTAAAAAGATAGTAATACCTTTGAAAAAAAATGTTAAGGAGGTTGTTTTAAGACAGGTAAAAAATTGTAGGAAGGGACGTATCTAGAAGATTGATTCAAGAGCGCCCAATTATAAATTAAAAATATTATTAAAGTAAATAAAGAAATCTAAAAATATATTTTAAAAAAAATATAATCTTCTATTCATTTGAAAATTTTTATTATTAATATCATAAAAATTAAATATCCTTAATTATAAAAAAAATCTCAACTAACATATAACTTATCATTTTATACACAAAAGGCTTAAATCAGTCTAAAATAAACTTTATCCTCTTGGCACTCTCATTTTAAAACTTAGATTTATTAGCATCCTAAAAGTAAGATTACGGTGAGAATTTGCAACAACTCAGTAACTTTGTAAGTCGCAACTAATTATTTGGGGTTAACTTTTAATCAAGGATTTTAAAATCCCTAAATACAGAGTTTTGAATATAAAACTGCACTCAATGTTTTCTCTCAATTGTCTTTGATCATCTTCTTTCACTACATGGTAAAAAACAAAAAAAAAAGGTTGCTTTTATGACAGTTTACAAACTGAAGAGTGCAGGATACATTATTTTCATGTGATTAGATTGGTATACTCACCGTTAATTTCTTGGACGATTAAGCTAGCTAGCATGTACATGTCTTTTATAGATAATTATTATTTTTTAATAAAATGCATATCCAATCTTAGTTTTGGAGGTCCAAAAAATGACATGGGCAAAAGGAGAAAGAACGCCACATGAAATTATACAATCAAATTGTTGTTGTGCATTCTACTTTACACAATTATTTAAAATTATTTAAATCGATAAATTGATAATTAGGCATTTAAATATAAATAATTATGGTTTATAGATAATTAAATAGAGACAAGAACATTAATTTCAATACCATAAAAATTCTTCTCTTTCTCCTTCAACTTTGAATACAATATAAATTTTCTCTCAATTATATTATTCCTAACATTTTACAAAAAGTACTTTCAATTAGGTTTTAATATCAAGCTGCAAATTAAAAACTTTTCGAAATAGTAATATAATGAAATAATAAAATAATTATCTACGGGTTATGGAGATTTTATGAAGCTAAAATAATAAAATTATAATAATAATAAAGGTACAATACTAATAATAAAATTTATGAAGCTACAATTTTATATTCAGTAATAAAATTATTATTATTCCTAACATTATTATTATTATTATATGAAGCTACAATAATACTAATAATAATAATAATAATAATAATAATTACAATCACAATAATAATAATAATAATACATTAATATAATATTAATAACAACACAATAATACTAATAATAAGAATAATAATAATAATAATAATAATATATAATAATAATAATAATAATAATAAGAACAGTAGTAATAATTTTAATAATAACAATAATAATAATAATAATAATAATAATAATAATAATAAGAACAGCAGTATATATATAATAATTATAATAATAACAATAATAATAATAATAATAATAGAACAGCAGTAATAATTATAATAATACAATAATAATAATAATATAATAATAATAATAATAATAATAATAATAATAATAATAATAATAATAATAATAATAATAACAATCACCAATAATAATAATAACTAATAATAATATAATAATAATAATAATAATAATAACAACAGCAATAATACTAGCTAATAATTATAATAATAATAAAATAAGTAAACCTATACAAAATAAATTAATCGCAACCATATACAAAATTCTAACAACAATATACAAAATCAACCAGATATAACTTAATATAATAAAAATAAATAAATTCGAAAACAAATAAATTCGAAAAAAAAAATTTTGACAAATTAATCGCAAAATAAAACTAACCTGTGTGGCTGGCGGAGAGCAAAGGGGCGGGGCTGGCGGCGTCAGGCGAGCTGGAACGGTGTGAGGAAGGGGCTGTGTGGCGCTGCGGACGGAGGAGAGGAGAGGAGAAGGAGAAGAGAGAAAGAAGAAGAAAGAAAAAAGAGAGGGCGCGGCTTGTTTAAAGCCCTAATTTTTGCGACCGACTTATCGGTCGCAATTTTTATAAACTCGGTCGCAATTTTAATGAGCCGACGTCGTTTGACTAGGCACAAGTTTTGCGACCGATTTGCGACAAAACATATCGGTCGGCAAAAAATCAGTCGCAATTCAGTCTCAATCGGTCTCAGAACTTTGCCGCATTTTTTACGCGCGAAATTTTGCGACCGATAAAACGTAGTCGCAAATCGGTCGCAAAATCGGTCGCAAATCCGTAGTAAGGCGGTCGCAAATCACTAACCATTCTCGCGGGAATTTTTCAGCGCCAATATTAGCGACCGATGTACTAGAAGTCGCAAATCGGTCGCAAAATTGCGACCCTTATATGTCGGTCGCAAAAATCGGTCGCAATTGAGCGTTTTTTTTTGTAGTGTTACCATCCATAAAACTGGGATTACCAACTGCAAACTGTATAACGCCTCCGATCATTGCAGGAACTCTTGTCTTAATATCCCATTGACCTCAAACCTCCAGTACATCCAATCTCGATTATTTTGCATTTTTTTTACCTAATTAACAATGTGTTTATAAAGGGTCGTGTCATGTAATTGCATTAGTCTAAACCATACTTAAAACATGCACCTAATGTAATGTTCAATTTACAACACTTATAAGTAACTAAGGTTATTTCTATAATAAGAGTAACTATATATAAATGTAAAATCACTAAGTTCATTTATTGAATACAAAGACTACTGTAATAAAGGTAAGTGTACTATTCTACATATTGAATTTTGGGAAAAAAATTCGGCAGCATTTCGGCACAACACAATCAAATCTCAAATACAAAATCAAATCAATAAACACTTCTATATCATACCAACATTCTCCAAAGGCAATATGGCCACTACTAGGCCTCCAATCCAAACTCATCATTCATTTAAGTCAAAAACATATTTAAGAAAAATAACGACAATAATATAAAATAAAGAAAAACACACCCAAAACTTCTCAAGAAGAGTTGCCAATAATTAAGAAATGTAATAACCTAATAACACAAAAAATTATTTATATACATTCCAATTAGTCTTCAAAAAAAAAAAAAAATTGGAGCAATTAGTTTTTGCACTTGTTATTATTTTGTTCAGTACTCTACAGAGTTAGTTTTTATGCATCAACTACGTATACGCTGATCTTAAGATATTTACAATTAGTTTTTGTAGTTTGGAGCATATATTGAAAACTGAAAACTCTTAAGTACACATCGCATTTGCATATTTCTTTTATATTACTTTTTCGATTAACTTGAATAAAATGTAAAATATTATATAATAAAAAGAAAATTGCTTTCATTTTCAATCCCATAATATTGAAATTCTGTATATTTGAAATGACACTTGCTTAGAAACTTTGAAACTTTTCCGAAGTGGTTGCAGACTTTGAAATGGTCTACTAAAGTAGCTATCAAAGTTTGATTAAATTTTTTTAATAATTTAATTATTTCGGTTTAATTTAAACTTTGATGAATTTGTGAAATGTATTTTATAAGTTATTAAAAATTAGATCACTTATTAGATTTGAGAAATTTTGATGGATACAATGAGTTATTTTTTTATACATTCAACAATTTTTTAGTAAATAAATGTTGAAATCAGAAAAACTACTAAATGTTAATTTCACATTTTTCATTAAAAGTCCTAACAAAAAATATATATAATAAATCAACCACAATATATTTAGAACCTTTAAAATGTTGTTATTCTCTCCTAATAACAACTGTAAAAATCATTCTACGATATATTTACAATACTTTTATATGTATTGATTACTAGATTTTATATTAATAAAATAGAACTTTAAAGCAAAAAGAAAATGCAATTTTTAATGAATAAAATTTTTTTTAGAAAACATAAATAAAAATAGAGATTGAATAAGGAAAAAAATTTGGCGTTCTCACTAATCACATTCAATTTTGTTGCTAAATTTCATTATCATCCATCGGTAAAATTGCAGAAATTAATGTAATTTGAAAATTAAAATTTTTATCGCTCGATATCACTCGAATGTATCTCCAAATGTCGTTTCTTCCTAAATATTAATGGCGCGTTCTATTTTATTCGATTCAATTTAATCAAATTTGTACGATAAAATGATATTTATCTATTTGCTTGGATATTAAGGGTTATTAATTTTATATATAGCAACACTTTTTAAATTTTTTTTCGTTTTTTAAATAAAATATGTAACAATATATAATTACTGCTTTTTGTTGACTGAAACTCTCAAACTTTAATTTATTTTAGTTGCATATATATATGTTAAATTAAAATAAAAAAATAACAACAACAACATTAACAATATACTAATAATAATAATAACAAGTACATTCACAATAATAATAATAATAATACAACAACAACAGTAACAATAATACCAATAATAATAATAACAACAACAATAACATAACAATAATACTAAAAATAATAATAATAATAATAACAATCACAATAATAATAATAATAACATTAATAATAATAATATTAATAACAACAACAATAATACTAATAATAATAATACTAATCATAATAATAACAACACAATAACAATAACAATAATAACATTAATAATAATAATAATAACAATCACAATATAACATTAATAACATTAATAATAATATTATAACAACAACAACAACAATAATATAATAATACTAATAATAATAATAATAACAACAACAATAACAATAACAATAATACTAATAATAATAATAATAATAACAATCACAATAATAATAATAATAATAACATTAATAATAATATTAATAACAACAACAACAATAATATAATAATAATATAATACTAATATAATAATATAATAATATAATAATAATAATAATAATAACAGTAATAATAATAAACAACAACAACACAATATAATAAGAATAATAATAATAATAATAATAATAATAATAACAATCACAATAATAAGAATAATAATATTAATATATTAGTAATAATAACAACAACAATAATACAATAATAATAATAATAATAAGAATAATAATAATAATAATAATAATAATAAAATAATAATAATAATAATAATACCCTAAAAAAATTCTAATCGCAACTCTATATACAAAATCAACCATAACTTAATACAAAAAAACAAATAAAATCGAAAAAAAAAAGTTGGAAAAATTAATCGCAAAATAAAACTAACCTCAGATTTTCGCAACAGGCTGACCGGAGGTGCAAAGGGAGCGGGGCTGGCGGCGTCAGGCGGGCTGGAACGGTGTTAGGAGGGGCCGGAGTGGCGCTGCGGACGGAGGAGAGGAGAGGAGAAGGAGAAGAGAGAAAGAAGAAGAAAGAAAAAAGAGAGGGCCCGACGCTTAAAGCCCTAAATTTTGCGACCGACATATCGGTCGCAAATGTTATAACCATCGGTCGAATATTTAATGAGCCGACGTCGTATGACTAGGCTCCAAAATTGCCACCGATTTGCGACTAAATATATCGGTCGCAAAAAATCGGTCGCAATTTAGTCTCCAATCGGTCTCAGAACTTTGGAACATTTTTGACGCGCGAAATTTGCGACAGAAGAACACTTAGTCGCACATCGGTCGCAAAATCGGTCGCAAATCGGTAGTACACAGGTCGCAAATCATTAACCATTCTCGCGGGAATTTTCAGCGCCAAATTTTGCGACCGATGGCTTAGAAGTCGCAACGCGGTCGCAATGTTGCGACCGAATTGAGTCGGTCGCAAAAATCGGTCGCAATTGTGCGTTTTTTTTAGTGTTCTACTAAGATTTTTTTTAATTAATCATGACATGATTTATTCATAAAAATTAATATTCTCAAGGTACTTACAGGTTTGTTAGTTTGTAGTTGTTTTAGTTTTAAGGTTTCATATAATAGTGATAACGATTTACGTTTTTTTTTTTTTTTTTGATTGCTCAATTTATCTTCATGGTTGAGCTTTTATGAAGAAGTGATGTTCATGGAATTTTGACAATTAATTCAATACTTATAATTAAAATTTTGATTATGATCTTATTAATTATTTACTTAATTATTTACTTTATAAAGTCTTATAGATTTTGGATTTATAGACTTTTATATTGTGGCCAAAAATTATTTAATAAATAGTAGATGTTATGTGAAATATCCCGAATTTTTATTTTCGAAACTTTCGAATTTTTATTAAATCAAAAATCTCGATTTTCAACTATATGAGTGTGAATACTCAAATTTTGAGGCTCAAAAAGCCAGTTTTCCCGGACTGCAAACAGTCCGACCGGACCGGAGGCCATTCGGAAAGTTCACCGAAAGTATGCCAATATGGTACTTGAAACGTCCGGAAAATTACGAGGATCACGGAACTGGTCCCGGAATATTTTTGGAGGTCGAGAACTCCCGGAAAAACCTCCGGAACGAAAATCCAGCGCACCCGCAGCCTCGGCGGCGGCGTCGGCCGGACACGGCGGCCGGGCCGCCGGACAGGGCAGCCGCCGCCCTTCAGCCCGATTTTTGCCTATAAATACAGCCCGTGCACTCCGTTTTGAGAGGCTCAGTCTATGTTGGCGGACGCTCCTTCTCCCTACGCTCTTTGCGATTCTTTACTGCTTTTCTGCATTTAGCATAGGCTTTTATTATTTTGTTGTTGTGATACTTGGTCACTAAAATTAAATTCTAAATTAATATTCCCCAAACGAGGAGCTTAATTTGGAGTTTTCAAGCTGAAGCTAAGAAGCGGCCGTCGATTAAATCAAGTACATAAACAAAACTCTGCCTATTTAATTTTAGCACTTCATGCATGTTTCTCTTCTACTCCTAATTCTACAACTGCATAAATGCATTTACGTCATCATTAGGCAAATAAACTGCCTCAAATAAATAAGTTTAGGCTAAATGCCAGGTTAATTAATAATCGTGGTATTAATGCCTAAATCCGACAATATTGGCTTAAAATACCTAGCTAGTTAATAGCTAAGGTATAATCGCCTTTATTTCGAACAAGTTCGGCTTAAGTCCAATTAATCAATAATTGTGGCTAAATAGCCTTAATTAAACACGTTTTCTTGGCAATAAGTTGCCTATATTGCAATTCAATTGATTACTTTTGGCAAACAAATTGCCTATAAGTGAAATTAACCATTTTTTAGCGACAAATCGCTTAAATCGAAATTTTGGCTAAAAGCCTTCAAATAATCACTTTTAGCAAATAAATTGCCTTAAATCAATCAATTTTGGCGACAATCGCCCAATCACTCACATTTGGCAAACAAATTGCCTAAATTAACTCATTTTGGCTAAGAGCCTTCAAAAAACCCATTTTGGCGACAATCGCCTAAATCACATCAACTTTTAGCAATAATTGCCTAAATCAATCTTTTTGGCTAAAAGCCTTAAAATCAACACTTTTGGCCACAAACGCCTAATAAAATCAATCAATTCTTTGGCAAAATGCCTAAACAAAATGCACGAAGCATACACACACTCATGCATTAAGCATACCCATTCAAAGCCCTTTAAAAAAGGCCTATCGAACTACGTTGACTTTGATCTTCCATTCAAACGGAAGTACGTAGACACGTTCGGGATTTAACCCCGGGCGGCAAGTCGAGATCACTTAAACATTCCATTGGTCCAATTACCTTGCAAAGCATTAATTTTTTGGTTAGTGCATCAACATGACATGGTCTCGGGATCCACCTCGGGTTTGCAAACCATGCTTTAAACATTGGGATAATTAATCTAGCAATTAGGTTAATTAAAATTGGAGTCAACTTAGGGTTTTTCCTAGTTTACCCTAAAAAATTAAACAAGGTGGCGACTCATACATTCACGTGCATTTCTTCTCTTAGTCACATGCATTTCATATGCTTGTGTGTGTTTATGGGGAAGGGGAAGGGGTTCACAATGGGCTAAATACCAAACAATCTCAATTCGAGCCCAAGTTTGTGAGTTGGGCCTAAGCCCAAATAAATCATCGGAATTTTCGAATTGAGACCAGTTAAAATTTTTAAAGAAATAATATGAAACACTAGTGATTAATCTATTAAAAAAATATCATTACTATTACTATTTTATTATTATTAAGTAAATGGAGGAAATGTTTTCTAACCTAACTAAATAATTACTATAAATCGAATTGAACCCGGGAATCAAATCGACTTTCGGAAACCACACGAATAATCTAAAAACCAAGTGAAAAACATGCAAACCGAGCAAGAATCGAGCCAAATCGTTGATATATGATCAAACCGGTTCGAATCGAACCGGAATGACCTAGAAACCGACCTACTTTCTTTCCTTCTTTTTTTCTCTCCTTTATTCTTCTTCCAGAGGCGCCGACCTCCACCACTCCCGCTTTCCTTTCGCTTTTCCGGTCACCTGAAGCCAGTGCCGTTCCCATCGCCTCCTGCCGCCGCCGTGCCGCTTTTTCTCTCACCTCTGTTGTCTCAGGCTAGCACGGCTGTCGCAGGAAGCCTGCGATTCGTTCGATCAGGAAGTTGCGTTGCAACTCTCTCTGATTTTTCCGGCGACTCGAGTGCAAACGGTCAACTCCAATCTCTCTCTAGTCAACGGTGAAGCTCTAGCTCTCCTTTCCGCCGTTCTCTCTCCTTCTCGTTCCAGCTAGCGCAGCAAACTAAGGAGCTGCGAGATGCGGTCTTAGGCGATCGAGACAGTTGACTCGCCGATCTTCTTTGCTATTTCCGGCGAAACCAGTCAAGGGCTGGCTGGTTACACCTTCTAACACCTTTGGCGACTCCACCGGCTACTGTCTTCCTCAACTCCGGCAGGGGGCAAATGTAGATAGCTGGAGCTATTTCCGATCATCCTAACCGGAAAATTCATTTTTCCGACGCTAATTGTTTAACTAGGTAATTAATTTCTAACCATTTATAATATGTTTATAGATCCTTCAAATTTTATTTAAGGGGTATCATGAATTAAATAATATGGGTATAGGAATGTACATTTCTAGCTACTGCCTGTGTTTGCTCAGGAATTATATAAGCATAGCTACTTAGAAATTATTATTTGAGTTTCTTGATGAAGTTGAGTGGGTTATTATGGTTAACAGTTTTGGTCTAGGAATGAGAAATCTAGCTATTATCTATACATGTTAACTTAGAATTTTTAAGAGATATTGCTAGCTATAATATAATGTATAAATTTAGTATAATTCCTAAGTATAAGCATAGCATAAATTTTACAACAATTATATTACCAATACTTGAGCTAAGGACAGTTAGTACTCGATAATATTATTCTTGCTAGATAAACAATTTGATCATTGATTTGCTTTAATTAAATTGGAAATGGTAGAGGTATGCCAAAATGGAGGAAATTGAAGCTTTAATTGAACTATAAACTGAAGTCTTACCTATATGAATCAATTATTTAGTTTACAGCAGGTTTTGGCGAAAGAAGTTAGAAACTTTAGATGGCAGCGACCATTTCAGCTTTTCCCTTGAGTTTTTGCTTTGATATGAATTATGTTGTTGTTAAGTTTAAATTTTGATGGGAAATGAGTTAGTTTGTTTACTGTATATAAGTTTAAGTCAAGTAGAAGCTATTTCTCTTGGTGGGCAGCAGCTATTTCAGGTAACGGGTGCCCTTTTAGATATATTAACGTAGAAATATATATATTGAATTTTTATTTAGGTTAACATCGATTCTTAGTGGCTAGTTTAGAATTTTAACAAATGTATAAATATATGTGGTTTATACCTTAAGCAAGGGTGATGAAGTAAAGGCTCGACGAGGAGTTTTAATGAATAGAGGCTAAGTAACTACAAATGAGAATAGTTGAATTTAACTTATCGATGCAAGTTTTATTCATAAAGTGTACATTTATTTGATAATTAGTTAGAGGACAATTAATGATATCATTGGAACATGCTGGAGGTTATTATAATTTGTAAATTTATTTGGTGAACATTGACATGCTTATACTGAACGGAGGATGGGACTTAAATTGTTGATTGCCCGACGGATGGGCTGTGTGCATTGGTTGATAAATATAATAATATCGTGATATTTGAGCAGGTAGATAGTCCAATTTTAGGGGAGGTGCTGCCGAAATTTCGATAGAACTTAGACTAGCTTTAATTAACAATATAATTAATAAGTTTATTTAGATTAATTAAATAACTTAATATATAATGAATAAAGTGCTCTAATTATTTTATTATCATCATTATTTATTTAATTATTCAATTACTTATTTATTTTCATTATTATTGTTTATTATTATTATTATTATTCTATCGTTGTTGTTTATTGTTAATTTTTTTATTTGTTTAGTTATTTGCATTTGAGAATGGATGTCTAATTGTGCATTGCATTTAATTGCAATGTTTGATTAATTGTGTTGTGCTAATGCTATGCTTTGTTTGTGTGGAATTGGGATGAAGTGGGTCATCATGGGTTTGTGAGACCGTTACCGTTCTATGGATCCTGATTACCGTTACCGTTATATACCGTTACCGTTATATGGATCCATTACCGTTAACCTTGTAAATGGGAGATCGGCGCCCCCGTGTGCACCTACCGTTACCGTTACCGTTAACCATAGGTTGGCTTCTCGTCGTTGCACACCGGACAGTCTAGATTTGATCGCAGCCCGCAGGGTGGCCTCCTGTTGTGAGCGCCTGATGATCTAAATTGGATGGAGACCACCGGGTTGCCTCCTGTTAGTATTAAAAAAAAAAAAAAAAAAGAGGGAATGGAAAAACAATGAGAGGGCTGGTCAAGTGAGGATTAGACCGGTCAGCCAGTATGGGGGATCGGCTCCCTGGTGCACACGTGAGTGGATGAGCCATGTGGGAGGACGGCTCATCGGGGTTTCGGTGACGCCACTGACCAATTTCCACGTGATGTGATTATATGAAGATGTTAATAATTGTGAGTGCTGGTGATATGCCATTTGTGTGACTGGTTGTGTGAGCATATAACTAGTCGGATGACTAGATTGATATATTTATACATTTGTGTGAATGCGTGTGTTGTGCAATAATTATTATTCATTAATAAACTCACATCTCTTTTGTTTAAATCTTTTAGGAAGTAGCTCTTTCTAAGTCCCAGCTATAACTCTGCTCTTTCACTGTTAGAAAAGAGTTCTCTAATTTTAGTATTGATCTATTAAATAGATAAATGTCCGAAGACTTATCTGTATTCATTGTTAGTGAACTCCGCAGTTATAGGATTTGTATATTTTTTAGTCGTATTATTATAGATGAAATCATTCTGTGAGCCTATTATAAATATAGTGTATTGTAAGCAGGGTAATTTGTAAATGTTTAAGATGTTTTAAATTTGGGCTGAGATTTAATAGAATCTTGAGGTTTATTTTCCTATCAGTATGGGCTGAATGTTAAAAATTATATTGAGATAGTAAATTTTTAGTGTTTCAGGCTTACTATGGGCCTCGGGGGCCTTAAGCTTACCTGGACTCTAGTGCAGGTCCAGCCCATGGAATCGGGTCGTGACATTATGGGTCTTGAAGATACAATGAAGGATAGAAATCAATATCTAATCAAAATACTGCAAAGGAAATAATTTCTTTTAGTCAATATTTTGATAATTAAATATTTATTTGTTCTTTGGAATGCTTTGAAAAAAAAGTATAATATCAAAGGTATCATGAATGGAGGCATTTAACATTGCAAATGCCCATAAAACTGTAAGTGATTGCAATTCTGCAGCATTATAAAGTTATTGTTTTATATTTGCATATATTATCCATATATTACAAATTTTGAGAATTGATTTATTTTAAATATAATTAAGATATTATCGTTATTATATTTGGAGCTATTTCAGCTCTTGATCTAGAATTATTAATGATATTTATACCTCGAATATGCTCTTGAAGTAGTAATGTCGAAATAAAAAGTTTTGTGATAAACTTTAGATTTAATTCATATCATTTTATTATTAAGCAAAGTACTGAGCTCCTAAATTAATATCATGAACCTTGTCTAATTAGATTTTCTCTATCCCCTGAAATGAATGGAATGACACATAATACTGGGCATGGGAATAGTGAAATCCACCCAACTAGATTTGATGTATTATCTAAAGTAAATATATGATATTGGGTGTGGACATGAGCAATGAAAAATATATACTTATCATTTAGAATATCAATAAGATCACAATTGAAGTAATAATCTTAATAATTATGGTGGCCACATAATTAAAAATAAATTTTACTACCAAAAGTGGTACAAATAAAGTGGCTTATATGAATATTGGTTATGTACTTGTTTGTACACCAAAATATTGAAAGACAAATTTGGCTTTGGTAGTAAAAATATTTAAAAGTTTTAGAGCAGCAAGTATTACTACCTAAAAGAATGGATTTTTATGCAAAATGCATTATTCCAAAGATATTCATCAAAATAGATATCATATAGAGATGATGATTGAAATAAATATGATTGTAAACTGAAAGTTACAAATCTATGTACTTATTATTTGGTATGATCGGTTGGACCATCCCGATCAATCATGCAAAAAGAAAAATTTGATCCTTATATGAAATTTATTGAAGAACCAAAAGTTTCTTCAAATTTATTGAATTATTCATGCTTAGTTTATTCTCAAAACAAATTAAATGTTGAGCAATCACCAAGAGTTCAAATTGAACTATTTACATTTTTTGAAATATACAAAGAGAAATTATTGATCAATTTATTTGGATATTGTCACGATCCGTTTCCGTGGGTCGGACCGGCACTAGGGCCCAGGTAAGCTTAAGGCCCCCGAGGCCCGTAGTAAGCCTGAAACACTAGAATCTACTATCTCAGTATAAATTTCAACATTCAGCCCATATGATTATGAAAAATAAACCTCAATATTTTATTATTTCTCGGCCCAAGTTTAACTTCTACAGCATTCTATAGTTCGAGCCCAATTTACAATACATCACATTCTAATATGGGCTTACAGAATTATTTTGTCTATATTAATACACGACTAAATGTATATAAATCCTACAACTGTGGAGTCACTAACTCTTTGGTATACATAGCTTTTTATACACTAATTACATAGTAAAATAATTATGAACTAGGAAAATTTCTCTATTGCCCTGCGCCGAAGAAACATAGCCTAAATCGGATTAAAGAAAAACTTCCTGAAAAATCAAACAAGACATGTGAGTTTTCTAAGGGGTAATAATTATTGCACAACACACGCAGTCACACAAATGTGTAAACATATCAATCTAGTCATCCGACTAGTTATATGCTCACGCAGTCAGTCACACAAATGGCACATCACCAGCACTCACAATCAAAACATCTTCATGTAATCACATCATGTGGAAATTAGTCAGTGGAGTCACCGAACCCCGATGAGTCATCCTCGCACATGGCTCATCCTCTCACATGTGCACCAGGGAGCCGATCCCCCATACTGGCCGACCGGTCTAATCCTCACTTGACCAGCCCTCTCATTGTTTTTCTATCCTCTCTTTTCTTTTTCATACCAACAGGAGGCAACCCGGTCGTCTCCATCAAATCTAGATCCTCAGGCGCTCACAACAGGAGGCCACCCTGCGGACTGCGATCAAATCTAGATTATCCGGTGCGCCCAATAAAGAAGCCAACCTGTGGTTAACAGTAACGGTAATGGTAGGTGCACACGGGGGCGCCGATCTCCCATTTACCCGGCTAACAAGAACAGAATCAGGATCTATATAATAGAAATCAGAATCAGGATCCGTATAACAGAAATAGTCTCACAAACCCATGGTGACCCACTTCATCCCAACTCCACACAAACAAAGCATAGCATAAACACAACACAATTAATCAAACATTGCAATTAAGTGCAGACATATTGATCAGTTGGACAACGTAATGCAATGCACAACTAGACAACCATTCTCAAGTGCAATTAAATAAATAAATAAATAATATTAAGAATAAACAAACAATTAAAAATTATAATAATGGAAAAATAAATAATTGAATAATTTGATGAATAATAATGAAAAAATAAATAAATAATGATGATAGTAAAATAATTAGAGCACGCTATTTATTATGTGTTAAGTTATAGAATTATTTTAAATAAACTTATTATGTTATTAATTAAAACTAGACTAAGTTTTAGCGAAATTTCGGCAGAACCTCCCCTAAAAATATGATTATCTACCTGTTAAGATAATATCAATACTCTCCCTATATTCATTCAATCCACAAGCCCATCCATCGGGCAATCAATCAAATCAAATGCCCATCCTCCTTTACATAGCAATACCAATAATTAACGATTATCATTTGTTACTCTTTGCTCAACAAGTTCACTTTCAAAAACTTAAACTCATATTTGCCAAATCTATACCTTATAGAAAAGTTTAAGCTCATAATTTAATATATTATTAAATATCTTTAGCTAGACATCATATCTTTGTTCCCATCAAATTAAACATCAACTTACAATCTTAAACAGTCTCTAATTATATTACAATTTAGAGAGCTGAATAATTCGGTAACCATTTAGACGATTCTAGAATTCTACTATTTATTACAGAAAAGTTAGCTAACTATTAATTGAGACAAACTATCTAATCTTGGCCTACTTAAACTCAAATAGTAACAATTTTGCCACACAGCTGCTGCCACCATGAGAACTCTTCAAGTTTTCCACTTACACTTATGATTTATACACTACTTAACTCCATTCCTTATTATAGAATTAATATACAACTTTATTTTCATCAAATCGTTACAAAAATTTATAAGAACACTCAATATTGGGCTATCCTAAACAAAATCAGGTTCTTACTCAACCCTTCAATTTCTATAAACTAATTCCTTCATTTATATATTCGTCAAGAAACTTGCGTAACCAATATCCAAGTTTATTGCTGCAAGAAATAACATTCAATTAAATTTATTGTCATACCAAATTATAGTTCACATTTCTTTGTCAATCACATCCTTAATCCTTAGCAACAACAATGTCAAATACGAATCATAAATAGATATAGCATTAATATAAACTCATTTAGCAAAAGTCATAAAATTTTACCAAGTAGCCACTGCCAAGCTAAAGAAATCAGATTTCTGAATATAGCCTGTACATTACAGCCAATGAACTCCTTTCTCAACAAGAGCTTAATTGATAATATCCTATATCTGATATCAAGGCAATAACTTAAACAAATGGTTAGATTAGCTACTGCCATATCAAATTTGTTCTAACACCTCAATGAAAAATTGTAATAACCAAACGTACTTACCAATTTCATATCAATTTCAGCTTGTGCTTAAGATTAACAATTAAATCTGAGGTTTCCTCAAATTTCATATATATATATATATATATATATATATATATATATAAAATACCTTGGATTGAAGCTTACTGCTGTCATTCTCATGCCATACCGAATTCTGAATTATAAATCACCTTATTCATGCTAATATATTCAGTAGATTGTTCTATAACTTAAATTAGATTGAAGAATTAAATTCTCCTTAGTAAAATCGCATGAATAGTAGTAACTAGGGATTTAGTTCCAACGCTAACTTAATTCATAAATCAAATCCTTCATCATTCAGCAAGAACTCATAAATTCTACTGAAGAAGGTCAAAAATTGGCTTACCTTGTCGGCAATAGTCGCTGGAATCGCTCGGAGAGAAGGATGAAGACGCTATCTCGATCGGGATGAAGTCCTAGCCTCGTTGTGATTCTTGCGCCCACCAGAAGCGGAAACGGAGAGAAGGGAAAGGAAGGCCGGGTTGTTGCGGCAAGGAGTCGACGGCGAGGAGTCGACGGCGAGGAGGCGCTGGTCTTAGGCGGTCGGAAAAACGAGAGGGGGAGAGGGAGGGGTGAGGTCGACGCTGCTGGAAGAAGAAGAAAAGAAAAAGAAAAAAAAGAAAAGAAAAGAAAGGAAATTATAAAGCTTCTAGACCATTCCGGTTCGATTCGAACCGGTTTGGTCTAATTCTATGATTTGGCTCAATTTGCTTGGTTTTCGAGTTTTTCGCTTGGTTTTTGAAAAATCGAATTGGGTTACGGGTCCAGTTTAGCAATAATAAAATACTAGCTGGTATAATCTCATTGGTTGAAATAAAAAATTTAGTTTTTTAAATGAAAATTCTTCGAAATTAAATTTTCGGGTCGTTTCAGATATATGGATGCATCCAAAAAATAGTTACATGATTATTAATTTGCAACCTAAAGTTTGCAAGACTATTTGCAAATAATTTGATTAAGCACACAATTTTCAGATTGTGCTATTAAACTAATTTATCTTGAGAATGATGGTGAATTTGCACATCAGGCCTTTAATGATCATGGCATGTTGATTGAAATAATTATAAGGCAATCAATTGTTGCTTTTATTTATGCTCAAAATGATTTAAAATCATTTATAAATGATTGCAATTAATTGCAAGATAATTGTTATGAGAACGATCTCCATATTTTTTAGAGGGACAAGCTATTTAAATTTAATAGCACTTACTCGCATCAAGCCAATAATTTATAATTGGTTTTCGGATCAAGAATCAAACATTATCCATTCAAAAATTTTTAAATATACGGTATATGTTCTAATTGCTCTACTACAACACAATAAGATGGGTCCTTAAAAAGAGGTTAAAAATATATGTCGTGTATGATTTATGATTAAATATTTAGAACTTTCAAAAAGAAATTTATATGTGCCAAATTTGCTAATTGTTATGGATCCGGACATTAGGGGGAGAAATAAGCAGCTAGAAGAATAATTGATTGGAAAGATTATCGTTATCACATCTTGATTCTCATAGAAGACAGTGTGAATTTAAATGTTTAAAAGATAATTCATTTGCAAAATATTGCAAATTAGTTGCCAGATATATTTCTGATCCAAAAAGGAGATAACTAGATTTCACATACTAGTTGCAAATGCTCTTATTAGAATTAAAGTCCTTGAAGGACAAATGCCTATGCTAATGAGTCTAAGGCACTCCTGAAGCGTGGTAGACTAATCGATTCCAAGGATAAAAATCTTAGAGAAGGAAAGGAGCAAATATTCAAGATGGTCAAGTTCTATAAGAGCAATTGTAAAAAAAGTTCCTAGATATGACTAATAAGTTTTCCAAAAAACTTAGGTACCTGAAATCATAAAGATTGTGAGATCTATAAATTATATCAGGACAAGTATAGAACCGATAAAAAAACGTTGACGGTACATATAGCACTTGAAATTGTGAAAATGATGAGGATTTGAGCATATATTCTATTGGAGATATAGACATAGAATTGATTGGCCAAAATAGAACGGTGCATGTGACATTTAATTTACTTGGCAAGTAAGATTTTAAAATTTTAATATGGGCATCAAAAGATGTCAAGCCAGTAGAAAAATATGTATTTATGCAAATTAAATGATGGTCATGAGATATAAAGCAAACTTGTTGCACGAGTTTTTTTTTTTTTTTTTGCAAAGACC
>NW_028322418.1:0-43041 GCF_041381405.1 Jatropha curcas | reverse complement strand
AAATCAAAAGTTGGAACCTCGCAGCCTTCTGAAACTTCATTTAAGCGAAAGAGAGGAGTCTTTCAGAAAGACTGTAAGTGAATGAATAACTTTTGTGCAAGTTTTCCCTTGGATTTAGAGCTAATTTTTCCTCATATTTTGGATGGATGCTACAGTGCAGCACATGATGTATGGTTTTGGAGATGACCCTAATGTAAGTGATACCATAACTTTGCATATCTTACAATGACAGGGACAATGCCCTCTGCAATTAAAATTTGTCCATTGCAATTTAGTATTATATACCATCGCTACAAGCATAATATCTGTTTCATTTATGTCTTGCGCCTCTTTCTATATCACTCTCTTTTATCTCTGGTCAGCATATCTGCATTATCAATCATCAGAGTTCCATATCAATTAACAGCAACCAAACAGAGTTGAGTTTGCTCCAAGTATCTTGCCAGATTCTTGCTGAAATCTCATGGGAACTCAATTTCAATCTATGTAGGGGGGAAGTCCATCAATGAGTCATTAGATAATGATTTTGTTTGTTTGTTTATCAAAAATTTTAGATGAGCGCATAAGCATTTGTTGGATGATTATGATCATATAGAATCTTTTTTCCCTTCTCAATCCATTTTAGTTAATATGGTTCCAAGAAGTACTCGACTCTTGCTTGCACCCGAAGTGATATTGTTAGACATAGATATGCCCATGTACACCTTTAAGATTCCAAATTAGCTGAAAAACCTTTGAAATCTTGAAAAGCAAGTTAACACCGCTGACATATATGCATATTGATCGCTGCTCAAGTCCTAATAATTCTTGCGTTTGGGGTAATATCAAACTCAAGCCAATAGGATGGAATTCTTATTTTTGAGGTAATAACACCAAATCACCAGTACGCTTAGAAGTATATTATCTTTTTATGAGGAGCTTATAAGGCCAACACTTACCTGCTGCAAGCAAATCTCTTATTATTTATCTTTTCTATGATCAACAAGCAATTCTCTCATTATCGCCATTAAACATGTTGGTCAAAATGTTGCCTAGTTTTTGCATGTTAGATTGGTTGGTATATTGTCAATATGCTTATGACTTTTTTTTTTTTTGGGATAATCAGCCTCTTCCAGAAACTGTGGCACTTGTGGAGGATATTGTTGTGGAGTATGTTACTGATTTGGTAAGCAGTCTTTTAGGTTAGTAGGTATGATCACTTCAACCAATGCAGCATTATGGGTGTTTATCTGTCTGCTAACTTTATGCAGGCGCATAAAGCACAAGACATAGGATCAAAAAGGGGAAAGCTCTTAGTTGAGGATTTTCTGTACTTAATTCGCAAGGTATTTTGAACGATGAAGTCTTTTATCTTCACGTTTGCTTCTGAATTTGCTTAAATCTTTCTTCCTGTTTTACCCTCCAGATTTATGAGTTGTTGAATGTTAGCTACATATGCCAACAGCTTTCCTATTTCAACACTAATAAGTAAACATTGTCTCTATTTTGGTGTATGAAGAAGACGCAAAGGGGAATGGAGTTTTGGGAACCATGATTTGATTAAACCTTGTAGGATCCCCGAATGCTAGCTAAATCTTAATACTTTCACACATCACACACTAAGATGAGTGCATGAAATTTGTTATTAACAGCTATAATGCAAAAGAGCTCTAATGAATGTCTGCAACTTGGACATCTTTCATTTGTCATCTTCCACATTCAAGTGTTTCTTTTTTGGTTCTTGGTAGATGTATGTTTAGTCTTGCTCTGAACTAGAAATTGATCTCGGTCCTTGCAGGACCTGCCAAAACTTAACCGCTGTACTGAACTTCTATCTATGCAAGAGGAGTTGAAACAAGCAAGGAAAGCTTTTGAAGTGGATGAGGAAAAACTTGCATCAATCGAGTGATGTAGGAGAACATGTCAACTTTGCAACTTAACTTTATATTTTATTAGTTACTAGTCTTCGTTTTCACTAGTGGTAAGATTGCCTTGTATTCACAGCCAATGAGGAAATAGTATTTTGAAAAATTGTTTATTAAAGGTCTCTTTTATTGGCAATCCTCTAAATGAAAGCTCGGATAAATGCATATGACAAATTATTTTCAAGGCCATGAAAACTTTTGTGATGAGCAATCTCCAATTCCCCTTGACATTTGAAATGGAAGTTTTTCTTACCGTCTGCGTATTGCTTGAGCTTTTCAGATCTAGAAGTTGTGGAGCTTGGTTGTAAAATGGGATGTGCTATTGATTTTGATATCCACTTACATTACGTGTGTCAATACCAAATTTGGTTATAGCTAGAGATGCCAACTCCCATGTCAACTAAAACTTGGAAAGTCGAAGCCATGAAGCATGGAACTAGTAATGATTGGCCTCGATGTTGATTGCTAATGGATGCATTTGTCAATACGTCAACTAGGTTCTGCAAGGCATCTTACCGTGTGACCCGTTTCTATGAAGCATCAGGAGTTAAAATATGATACAATATTTAAACAACAGTTTTAGAAGTTGAATTTAAATAACTTACATCAGGAGTATAATTATTATAAATAAATTGATAATACCATGTAACCGAAAAGGCCAAAAAAAAAAAAAAAATCTATGTTAATGGACCATTCAATATAGCATTAATTTTGCATGATCAGCCAAAAAGACCAAAACTGGTTGGTTTCTTCTGATTTCAGTTCTTACTGCGCATCAAATGATTGATATTTCCTTAAAAGAAGAACAAGGAAGATATAGCTCAAGTAAGGCTGGAAAAAGAGGTCCAACTTGTATGTTGCTACTTAGCGAGGATGACTGAAAACAAAAGCCTCAACATCTTTATGGATTTCTATATAACCTAATGTTACAATGGGAACATTTTGGAACCCAAGAAAATAATTTAATTCTATACCCTAGCCAAGAATTGCTTTGATCTTCGTCTTTTGATCCTCAGTTAGTGACATGGGAAAAAGAACCTCGTACGTGACATAAAGATCGCCTTTCTTCGTGCTAAAATGCAATGGCATTCCTTCCCCTTTGAACTTTCTAACTTCCTTGGGTTTAGTTATTCCCTGAACATAGCTCACACATGTTATTGTTGTTTCAGACGTTTGCAGTTCATCAAATCATTTATCAGGATAATTATTATAGGTAAGTGAGACAGAAATGTGTGACACTGACCTTTGTGCCGATCTCCACTAAATGTTCGTCAAGGTGTTTAATAGTCTTCTCAAAGCCAACAAGTGCTTGAACCTGTCAAGAATTTTAATAAAGAAATTAACTACATGAAGAATCAAACCTTGCAATACTTGCATAACAAAAACAAAAAGGGAGGTACAATATATGTGCCATGCGAATGAAATTACCAGTGTTATGGTCACAGTTGTGTGCAAGTCATTGCCTTCCCTTCTAAAACGATCATGAGGTGCTGTACGGATCCGGAACTGCCAGAAGTTCGATAAGTGTTAGTATGAAAGTGAATGATGCATATCACCATTAGAAGTGATTATTAAACACTAACCTTCAAATCTCCCGGCTCCCCATCTATTACTGGCTCACCATCTTCATAGAAAACCACCTCCTGCAATGTGCATGGGAACATTATTTTAAAATCTGCAAAAGTCATACGGATGATCCTCACACAATTTTAGGTATTAGTTAAGAAACGCTTCATCATGCAACAAAGGACTTCCACAGTCAGATAGGCAGCAATTGGTTATGGCAATAAACAGGTAATTGAAATGGAGATTCAAATGCATGTAAACCAAAGAAAGAAAAAAACATCAATGTGTTTTTTAAGCATGTTAAATCAGGTGACTGAGCTTACTTGTCCATCTTCCATGCCTTTCTCAATGTCAACTGTGATAAAATATCCCTCCCGCTCAAATTTGACATTTTGGCATTGTTCACAGACCTGAAAGAAAACAACAGAAAACATAATAAATCTAGAAAGAATTAAGAAGCAGCCTCAGAAGTAATAGTGGTTGATGCTATGATGACGGTCAAAGAAACCAACCAAAGCAAAAAGGCCAACCTGCTCGAAGCAATGCAGTGAGTGAAAGCAAGGAGGCAAGAAAATGTTGCAATTCAATTATGTATTTCCATCAACATTTTTGCCTCTTATATTATGAAATGAACAGAGAAGGAGATTCATCAGATTTTCAACAATTTTGTTCAAGCAATGGTATACCTGTTCTGTCATCTGCTGAAACATCCCTGGACCAATTTGCTTATGATAGACTTCATTTCTACAGTTACAGCGTCTTTTACCAGGGGCTGGCTTAATAACATTTTTCTCCCTCCAAACCTGAGAATCCACATAAAGGTAACGCTTATCAATATACCCACAAAAAAAAAAAGGGGGGGGGGGGGGGGAGAAGAAAGAAAGAAGTCTCCATTGCAAAATAAATTCCATTTTCTCTAGTGTCACATGGTAGACTAAACAAAAGAACAGCCTGCAAGTTCTGCAATGTAAAGATATAAAAAATAACAAAACTAAACAACTGCTACAGTTTTAATCTAAGATTTTATCCTAGAGGCTTAGAACTATACACATTGATCTGTCTGATACCATTCAAAACAAGCTGCTTCAATTTGCTAACAGCTGGTTGGTTAATTGAGGGCTAACCTTGGTGTAAAGGTAAAGTTGCTCCTTCTTGAATCATGAAAAAACTATGAGCCTCAAGTTGCACAGACAATCTTTTATGTAAAAGCAAGGGGAAGGCTATATTCAATAGATGCCATTTGTCAACTCCTAGAAGACTGGGTAGGCTCATTCGATAGGGATGCCCTTTTCTAAACCTTCCAAATGATAATCCGTTCACACCTCATGCAAAGATAGAATTTCCCTTCCTTTCAATTAATTAACTTGTTTAACTTTTCCAGCTTATTCTTTACCGGTTTTCCTTTTGTGGTGAGATGGTTTGGGATATTAGTGTTCGTCTAAAGATACAGACAAAAGTTCCCATAAAATAGGCTACAACAGATGTTATCTGCTAATAAGAAGTGGGCCTGTGTACAACGAGAAGAATCAAAGTAAATATAACGATCCTCACCTTCAGTGAGCCACCCATGTACAAGTCTTCTAATGTCGCATCCATTTCGACAATTACATCATCACCCTTTACGATTCTCTCTCCTCCTCCGTTTGACCTCCGCCAAAAAAACTAAAAAATAACATTTAGTTAGATTAAATAATTTTCTACAACCTATCACAATAATTAAAATGCTTGTGCATGCAAAATACGACCTAGGAATTTCTCCAAAGGAAAACATTTTATTCCTAACATTATAAAGGTGAATACACAGCATCTTATCCATATTCCCTCATGTTTTTTTTTTTTTTTTTTTTTCTTGTTTTAGGATTATAAAGAAGCCAAATTTTTACCAGAATCAATCCATTAAATCTGAAGGCATCAACTATCGGAGCTGTACGAAGAATCTAATAATTTCTGTTAAGTTGGAATTATTTTGATTTGAAATATCAGTCTTAGAAATGCATAAGCTGGATAACGCAATTTTCGAAATTAAATAAATAAAAATAACAGTAATGAATTGAAGCACGACTTACTCTCTGAAAAGGTCATTAATGTTCATCCCCATTCCTCCACCTCTCCCTCCGCTAGCCATATGCTGCTTAAGTCCTTCCTCTCCATACTTATCATAAATATTCCTCTTCTCGCCGTCGGATAACACCTCATACGCTGACAATGAGATAATTAACCAAAATAAATCCTCAACTCATCATTATTAATTGAAAGAAATGCCTAGTACACGAAATTGAAGATTATTGACTTACCGTTGTTAATCTCGGCAAATCGCTTGTTAGCCTCTTCATTTCCCGGATTCTTATCAGGGTGATACTTCAATGCCAACTTTCTATACGCTCTCTTGATCTGATCATCCGATGCTGCCTTCGGCACTTGCAATATATCGTAATAGCTTTTTCTGCAGAAATATTATATTAGCATTAGTAATAATAAGACGTACATAATAATAATAATAATAAAAAAAAAAAGCAAATGTATAGAGAAGGTCGCTTACCCTGCAATGGCGATGATAACGTATGACAGCGCGCATAATAGAAACAACAGCTTTGCTCCTCGAAGAAGCGCCATTGAAGATTAAAATCAGGAGAGAGTTGGATCTCTCCAAATCTCAAAACCTAAAACGATTTGTTATGAGAACTTTTCTCTCCACTAATTACACTTAAATGTTCAGCTTTCGCGTTTCTATATGGAACCAACACTTTCTCTTGTCGGGCTTTGTTCTTGCCTTTCTAATTTTTCGTTGCGTTCGGCTTTGGGCAGAAACCAGATAACTGAAACTGGAAGCTGTCACGCTGGCCGAGGAGTTAAACACCAAATGGGAAGGGCACCGATGACTTGACCAGAGACTAACTTTTGCAACGTGTTCTTGTTGAAATCAACCAATCACAACACATTTGAGGTTGTTCCAACCAATCAGTATAAGCCACGTAGGTAATCGCTTTGCCGAAGTGTTCCGTAATCTAAACGGTCGTCGTATCTGCTTGATCTGCTATATGGGCTTGATAATGGACCAATCCAACCCACACCATTTTAGGCTACGAGCCTGAGATCGTATTTTGTTTCGAAGCCCGTTTATTGTTTTAGGTAAAGCCCAACATTGGATTTTGAATTCCATCTCTATGCTGCAAGGAAACCTTTCCGTGCGACCGCAACCTTTTCCGGAATCATTTCCATCCATCTAACATAGAGTGGAAACTATTCCGCTCATCAATGAATGACAGACCAAATTTACTGCTTGCACCCAAGAAGAAGCAAAACAGAACAAACTAGAACCCAGAACTATTGTTCATTAATGTGCAGATTATTTAATACGATTTATTCATTCAAATATCAAATTATAAGGGTGAAAAATTATCAAGCTGTTTAGATACCGTTAACTTTTTATAATTAATTCGTGAAAATCCAAGTAAGTTCTGTCCAACTTTATTTTCATAGATTTTAACCTCTTATCAATAATTTATTTAGTATATAAGACTCGTACTCACAAATTATCTTGATGAATTTTATTATCTTACCCAATCATTCACATGTAGTAGAGAAATTATCTTGATGAATTTTATTAATTCCACAAAAGAGGATTAAGGTTTTTCTTTTATCAACTAAAAGGACATGTCATCATCATTATAGCTGTAAGCAAAGCTTATGTTTCGAAATTTGACATTTTTGTTTTTGTATTTCTTGCAATAGTTTCTCTTTTAATTAGATATGTTCTGATACTTCTTTTGCTTGTATCAAATAAATCTCAGTAGAAAAGTAGGTTTTCTGCAGATAATTACTATCTAATTCTTCTCTTATTTAATTACTGTTATATAAAATTTAGAATTTACTGTCACTGTGTTGCAAGCGAAAAAATAGGGACTTAAAGGAGAAAAGTAGGTAAAGTTCAGGGATTTTGGGTTTTTCCAGAAAAAAGACAAAAAGGAAGAATTCTGTGTAATACGAAAAGAGGAGATGTACATGCAAGAACGTGGGAGATGCAACTCCCATCAGGAGCTCTGGACGGTAGAGATGCCACGACTGTTTCGTTTCTTTAGACTCACGTGGCTAAATCAACAGCCACATAGTCCATCAAGGGCTCCACAAAGACCGTACGCTCTGTGTGTGTGTGTGTGTGTATATATACATATATGTGTTATATGTTACTACTAATACACAGACAGTGCTCTATTCTAAATCAACTTACTTTCTACGCACACAGCTACCCTCTTTCAATTTCAAATATATAAAACGACAAAGTTTCGTGTATTACATATCTGAACCTCAGTTGAATAGAGTCAGAAGCAGAGAATGGGAAGGGCACCTTGCTGTGAAAAGGTAGGGCTGAAGAGGGGGCGGTGGACGGCGGAGGAGGATGAGAAATTGACCAAGTATATTGAAGCTAATGGGGAAGGGTCATGGAGATCTCTGCCTAAGAATGCAGGTAATTAACTAAGCTAAAAAGAATTATAATTAATAGTTGCTAAATTAAGTTGTCTCTTTCCTAAAATGTAATGTACCATCTTTTTCCCTTGTGTGTTTGAAAAGGGTTATTGAGATGTGGAAAAAGTTGCAGACTAAGATGGATTAACTATTTGAGAGCTGACTTGAAAAGAGGAAACATTACTCCTCAAGAGGAAGAAATTATTTTCAAGCTACATGCTTCTCTGGGAAATAGGTTAGTAAAACTTACAAGTTTTTTTTTTTTCTTTCTAAGGAGCACATTATTTCTTTTTATTAATTTATCTGTAAAGTATTTAGGTCCGTGTTCATGTCACGAAAACATAACTATTCTTTGTCGGTGTCGGATCAGCCCATAAACAATTAATTATATAAAGAATGAAAGTTAAAACTCATAATGCCGTTTGATAAAGGACTCCAATGCTTTTTTTTTTTTTTTAAAAAAAAAAGAAAAGAAAAACGTGTACTATAAACATTTTGTCAAGTTTTTCTTTCTCTTCCTTTCTCTTTCTTTCTGTTCTTTTACTTTAATATTCCTGCCCCGCCTCCCAAAATAGTTGGTGCGGTTTGGAAGGGAGCAGCTCATTGATGACAGACTGCCTAGCATTGACAACAGCTTTTTTAATCATTTTCTTGTGAAAGAGTTAATTCTTTTTAACTTGCAGCATGTGATTTACACTCCTTAATTGTCACTGGCTAGTCTTTTTATGCTTGTTAGATTTATTCTTCAGTAGCATAAATGAATATACTTATCTACTAGGTCAATATATGTGTAATAATAAGTGTATATCTAAAAATCTCATGTAAATGTGACATGAAATATACTATTTGTCATTTATCAATACAAATTTGTTATAATATGATGCAACGAAAGATAATTATATTTAATTTAAATATTATTTTTCGTAGTCTAATCATGTGATCGGTATTTAAGCATAAGCTTTTTTTTATTTATTTCCTTTGTTCTAAATACATAATTTCATATTTGTACCTTTTATTGCAAACTTTTATAGTACTACAAATTTTTTTGATATTTATAATAATCTCAAAACTCAAGATTTTAGTTGTTGAAGTATTAAATAGGCCTAACTTTATGAATTCTAAACTATAGGTTAAAATAAATAAAAATTAAAGGTAATACAAAATTATTCTAAACTACATGTTAAAATAAAAATTAAAGGTAATATAAAATTTTTCATAAAAAAGCGTATATATGTCTATATTATTATGTTTAGCCTACCTATCAGGGGAAAAAGACAATAATAATGAATGAATCTCATCCCTTTCTTACCCATTTACTAATCACTTAACTTACTGATGTCAGTACGTACTACTGGCGTCAGTATTTAAATGTCTGCTCTTTTTTCTGCTGACCGGTGATGACTCTGACTGTCGTTACCGGTCTCTTCCTGCTTTTAGCAGTTGCTGTCAAATTTCATTTAATCTTCACTAGTCATTGACTCATTGTTTTACTGTGTTAAGAAATGTTTTTTTTTTATTATTATTATTTAATCACATCTAATGGTAATAATTAATCCATCTGTGTCATTCTTCTTTCGCAGATGGTCTTTGATAGCCAGCCACTTGCCAGGAAGAACAGACAACGAGATAAAGAACTATTGGAATTCTCATTTGAGTAGGAAAGTCCACATCTTTAGGAGACTTGGAAATGAGCGTCTACAGCCGATAATTGATAAAGCTAAGATCAGCCATAGCAATATTGCAAGCAACAGTAAACCAGGAGGTAGTAAAAAAAGTAGATGCTCATTCAAGAATAACAAACGACACGCAAATAATAACAATAACAACAATAATAATAATAACAGTATAATAAAGAAGCTCCTCCTGCTGCTGCTACTGCTGCTGCTGCTTCTTTGCAACCAATGCCACAAACACCTATCCCACAGACAGACACTTTGATTCTGGACCAGTTAGTAGTAGTAGAAGACAAGGACGAAACGGATCTTGTGAGTTATCCATGTCGAGAATCCATAGAAGGGTTAATTTTGGATTCAAGCAAAGAAAAAAGCATAGAAGCTGAAAAATTATTACAAGAAAATCAGTTAGGGTTTGATGCAGAAATGTTGTTTTGCGATGATGATATTATACAAAACGAGTTGCTGGAAACCCTAACTACGAAGGAGGAGAGGGGAAATGAGATGACTGAGGTTCTGAGTAGTCCAAATTACAAAACTAGTAGTGAAGGAGAATTTGGTAATTCTACTAAGTCATGTAGTGATGACACCTATGATTTATACTCTAGTTCTTCAATGGCTTCATGTTTTGAAGATTACAGGTTTGATTGGAGCTGGGAAGAAATTATGCAAGAAAATAATGTAATATGTTCACTCTGGGACAGTGATAATGACTGCTGGGAAGGAGATGATAAAGGACAGCAAGTGCAGCATATGGGTTATGGCAACATAAATGTGATCGCTAGTTGGCTTCTTTCTTGATTGAATTTGCAGAAAAAGTTGATATCGTTGAGACAATTAATATCTGGGTTTCCATTATTGTTCGCTAAATCCAAGAGGAGCACGTCTTTACTTGTTAGCATAGCAGTACACAATATCTGAGAGTATGTTTTCTTTTTACAGTCTGTAGAAGTGTCAAATGTGTGCAATTGTAGTTTTGTAACGTTAATGTTTGCTGTAGAGAGACTATAATAATAAGAGAGCTTGGTTTAGAGAATGTCCAATGCTAATTATCATATAAATAAAATATATGAACGGTGATATGGTTGAATGTTATTTATAAATATTGAATTTTTTAAAATCTCCTCAATATATTACTTTTGAATTTTCTTTCATCTTTTTTTTCCGGCCACAATTCAATATGTAACAAATCATTAAAGATTTCTCATGTGGCTCTCCAAATTAACGAAATTTTTATGGTCGAAATGATTTAAATTTGAAATTTTCACTTTTTACATAAATGAGAAGACTGATATTAAATTATACGCATTGTGTATCACATTAATTTGATGTATTGATTAGTCAATTCATTATGTTATAAGAAGTCTGTAGAAGAGAGAGAAAAGACATACGTTTGGGAAAATGATTGATTTATTTTTCATCATCGATCTCTCACTCTCAATACATACACATATTAATTGGGATATTAATTAAATAGAACTAAATTATTACAGTAGTATTATTATATGGGACGTCAATTAATAAAATTCAATTTCAAGCTTGATGTATATAAATGTTAATGTGTGGCTTGTGTCTCTTTTCACATTTTTTATGAGTATTCAATATATAAATTCACTCTTATACTTTTCACGGAAAATTTTGTACTCTCAATTTTTACTTTAATATATTGAGTACTTCAATTTATAAAGCTGGACTTATTAAACACTTCATTTGACCTATTAAACATTTCAACTTGTAAAATTAGATCGAAACCTCTATTTAATAGTTAAAAATTTATTGTTGCAAAAGTTGCATTAATCATTATAAAACCAAAACTAGTAAAAATTATTACTTTTGTTATAAAAAACTGTAAGATTATTACAAAAAGTAAAATTTAAAATATTATAAGATCGGTTCTAAAGTTTAGAATTTTTTTTATAAAAATTCAAGAATTAATTATATATGCTATGTGAAATATTAAAAAGTATATATGTAGTTCCATACATACATTAATTCCTTCACCTACATTTTAAATATCTCAACGACCTGCAACAATTCACGTTGCAAATTTGCACCTAAGAGTCTGGAAGCCAGCGTACACAGTGACGTATCATCATCCAAGACTTTTTTTTTTTTCTAATTAATTATTTTAAAACACATTATTATTTCTTTCCTAAAAAAAACATTATCATTTCTATTGATAATGTATTCGATATTTACTGTTATTATTATAAATCAATGAAATTAAACCCTGATTAATTTTCTTTAAGTTTTATTAATTAAATTAACCTTATTTTAATATTAAAAGAGAAAAATCTAAATTTAAATATATTAAATCATATATGCATTATTTAGCTATTTAGAAAAAAAGCATGGTCTTTTTATTTGAATGCGACATGTGGTATACTACATATAGCAAAATAATTGACTCTTGCTACTTTCATACAAAAAAAATAACAAGTCAATGCTCTTAATTTAATTACGTGACAGTAATTAATGAAAACGAACTTCCTTTCAAATAATAATAATAATAATGATGATGAAAACGAACTAATGGTTCTGTCATTCATAAATCATAAAGGTCGCGTGCGTTTTGCAACCGGTCGGGATTGCCAGTATGTGCCGTCCATAGGCAACCTGGCCTAGCCACTCATGAAGAGAGCGCACTGGCTAGAAATGTGATATAAGTACCATATTACTAAGATAATAGGACAAATAAATTAAATAAAACCTACTTATATTAGAAGCTGAGCTAATCACCATACAACTGGTTCTTCGTTTCTTTGGATATTTTAGTGGACACGTTGACAACACTTTTGTGAAAGCGTATGAAGATTTTCATTTTATTTTATTTTCGTAATGTCGCAATTTTATTTATGTATGATTGTTGCATATGAAAAAATATACAAATTTTCTTTCCACAACTTATATAAATGTAGGCTCCACGTAATTTAAGAAGAATGTATACCCAATTTTTATTCAAATAATCAGAAAATTAAATTCTTGGAGTATACATTTTGCTCCAAAAATTTATTAGCTAACAAAATTCCAACCAAGGGAAACATTTTGGTGAGGAAATGACCACTTCTCCCAATTAGCGACCACATAAATCATATGTAAGCATACCTGCCTTCAGGACGAGAACAAATATGAAAAAGCATCTAATTGATTTTTTAAGATTTCTGCATTTAAATCATTAAATGAACGTCTATGAACAATCCCAATCGAGTGAGGGAAAACATACATCTAGAAATATTCACAGGACCAAGAGATTCGTTAGTTCTTAGATGATGATTTATATGGAGCCATTTGGCTCCGTGCAGTTTTCATTCGGATTTAATTTCCTCATATATAGGTATATATATATATATATATATTCACCCGACAAATGCGAAAAAAGTGCAAAAAATTTTGATATCTTAAAAAAAATCAAGCTAAAAAAATATGTAAAAGAAAATTCCAAAACCATCATTGTCTAGACAAAATAATTTATACCAGACTCTTCGTTTTCCTCCTACGACAACTGAAAATTGTAACATAGAGTAATTTAGTCTTTTTCTTCTTAAATATTAGCGTATTTTAGTTTTTTTTAAAGGTTATAATGGAAAATCTGGAAAAAATGAGCCAATAGTTTGACATAGATAAATCTCGGAGATCATTAATTAATATTGTTAAACTGAAAAAATAGTTAGTTTGGTCAAACTTCAAAGATGAATTAATTATTTACCCTTGTTAACTTTCAGGATATTTTAGTCTTTTTTAAAGGTTTTAAGGGAAAAATTTAGAGAAAATAGTTGAAAGGACTAAATGGTTTGATAGAGTTACACCTTGGAAACCGTTAATTAATATTATCAAAGTGCTGAATGACTTAGTTAGTTTAATCAAGCCTCGGACATAAGTTAATTATTTTCCCTTAAAAAATTAGGTTCCACAATTGACCTTGGGTTACTTGGCCCAAGCACAATCAATTTCCCATACGACGCCGCATAGAGGAAAGGAAAACAAACATTAACCGTCCCCTTCTCCTATCTCGATCTCACCGTCTCTGCCCTGGACCTTCTTTCTTTATCAAATCTTGTTCTTTCTCTCTAATTAATTTTTTTTTTTTTTTGTCTATTGAAGAATCTGCAGTATCTAGGAGCGGTAACCGGCCAATAATAGTAGAAGCAAGAAAAGTTGTAGATGTTTTAGATTCATTGTCTAGGTGCAAGAAATGAGTTTTGGGTTGATGAAAAACACATTCACAGCGGCAATTGGCAACAAAGAAATCGATACCATATTTAACACGAAAACAGAATTTGAAGCATAAGTTGCTCTTTTTGCGGCCATGATTTTGGATAGCAAGATCAGGTATGTGTGTTGTTTGTTCTAATATGTTGTTTTTGGAACCCATTTTATATTTTCCTCTTCTTGTTTGATGAATTGTTTCTTTCTCTTCAGAATGTTTGTGTCCTTAGATATTCGATTAGTTTCTTGGACCATAGAATCCTGGATTCTAATTAGCTGATGCAGTATACAAAGCCTTGAAAATGGATAAAGAATGCTTAGGGCTTGCATTAGAGAATAGCTACTTTGTTAATTAATTAGATCCCTTTGCGATTACACTCAATTAATATTTCTGGGTGCATGCCACTGCTTTCATATTTGTGGATGCGGGCTGCAGAGAGTAGGCTTTGAGCGAGAGCAGAGAAGAGTAAAGACCGAAGAGAAGGGGACACGGAAATTTTTATTTCTCTGGTTATGCGGTGTCGTTTTGATAGAACTAAATTTGGGTTAGCTAAGTTATGGGGTCCACATTTATACTTTTTTATTCTGATATCTAAAAACACCCTTTAAAACCCTAGACAAAACACCTTCTTTTATTCGAATTGAATCCTCCGCTCTCTGTTTTCCATCTCTGTTTCAAATGAGAAGATATCAACTTCCATGTGGGTTTTATCTACCAGGTTACTCTCTAATTTCAATACAAAACTACTCAGTATTAAGCACAACTCCGTTGCAGTCTTTCACTTCAAACGCAAATTCCTGTCAACGCTTGCCCACTTGACCGCCGCCACCACCACCACTAACGATGGCGTCACTGAACCAAAATGGCAGCAACAACAGCTACTACAATTAGATGCTTTTCAGGTTGCTGATATCTTATATAGCCTTAAAAAACTACCTCATCAAGCGTTCTCTTTCTTTTGCCAATTGAAAGACTTAGGCTTTAAACATGATGTCTCTACTTATGCTGCCATTATTAGAATTCTTTGTGATGGAGGTCTTCAAAAGAACCTCCATTTAATTTTCCTGGATCTTATTTTGTTTTCTAGCAATGACAGTGACAGTTCTTTTGATATTTCATGCTTGCTTGATACGCTTTGCAATAGCGGTGCTGATGATGCTAAGCAACACTCTTTGTTTCTATTTAAAGTATATGATGCGGTGGTTAAGTCATATGTTAGTGCTGGTATGTTTGATGAGGCTACTGATGCATTGTTTCAGACGGGAAGGCGTGGATTCGTGCCTAGAATATTTACCTGTAATTTCCTTATGAATAGACTGATTGAGAATAGGAAATTCGATATGGCACTTGCCATTTTTCAACAGTTGAAGAGGTTGGGTTTGAGCCCTAATGATTATACCTATGCTATTGTAATAAGGGCTCTTTGTATGAAGGGTAGTTTGGAAGAGGCTATGTATGTACTTAAGGATATGGAGCAGCATGGTGCGACTTCCAATGCTTTAGCTTATACGGCTTATATAGAAGGACTTTGTGTGAATCAGAAATCCGAATTGGGCTATCAGGTGCTTAAAGCATGGAAAGCAGCTAACGTCCCTATAGATGAGTATGCTTATACTGTTGCAATTCGTGGGTTTTGCAATGAGATGAAATTGGACAAAGCTGAAAGTGTCTTGCTTGAAATGGAAAAAGAAGGTGTGGTTCCTGATATGCATTCCTACAGTGAACTGATTCGTGGGTTTTGTAAAGATAGGAATTTGCTAAAAGCATATGCTATCCTCGATGACATGATATCTAAGAATATCAAAATAAATTGTGAGGTTATTGGATCAATTCTTCACTCCTTGTCTGAAATGGGCATGCATCTTGAAGTGGTGGATCAATTTAATCAATTTAAGGACTTAGGCATATTTATAGATGAGGTTTCGTACAACATTGTAGTTGATGCTTTGTGCAAACTTGGGAAACTAGAAAAAGCTGTAGCATTGCTAGATGAAATGAAGGGCCAGCAAATGGATATGGATATTATGCATTATACAACTCTAATTAACGGTTATTGTTGCCAAGGAAATTTGGATGATGCTTTTAGGGTATTTGAAGAAATGAGAGAAATGGGTATTGAGCCAGATATTGTCACTTACACTGTACTTGCTAGTGGATTTTGTAGACAAGGCCATGCAATTCAGGCATTTTACCTTTTGGATTTTATGGAGACACAGAATCTGAAACCTAATGCTGTTATGCACAATGTTATAGTTGAAAGTTTGTGTATTGGAGGCAAAGTGAAAGAAGCTGAAGAATTTTTCAATAGCATAGAGGATAAAAATTTAGATACTTATGCTGCTATGATAAATGGATTCTGTAAGGCTAACCATACTACTGAGGCTTTTGAACTTTTCTTTAAACTTTCAAGACAGGGAAATTTAGTTAAGAGAAGTTGCTGCTATAATCTTCTAAAAAACCTGTGTGAGGAAGGGGATAATGTCAAAATCCTTATGTTGCTAGAAACAATGTTGGCTCTCAAACAGGAACCCAGCAATGTCATGTTTGGTAAAATAATTGCTGCTTTATGTCAGGCTGGAGATGTGAGAAAGGCACAATCAGTTTATGACATTTTATCCAGGAGAGGGTTGATCCCTGATATCATTACCTACACAATAATGATAAATAGTTACTGCAGGATGAATTGCTTACAGGAAGCCCATGATCTTTTCCGTGATATGAGAAAAAGAGGAATTAAACCTGATTTAGTTACTTTCACAGTTTTGCTTGATGCTCACCAAAAAGCACATATAAGGATGGTAGGTTCCTCAGAAAGTCAAAAGGAAGGCAATGAAAATGCATTTGATGCTTCAATTGTTTTGACACAAATGAAGAATATGGGGATCAAGCTGGATACTGTTTGTTATACAGTTTTGATTGATGGACGTTGCAAGGCAAATAACCTTGAGGATGCCATATGCCTATTTGATCAAATGATAGATGAAGGACTACAACCTGATACAGTAACATACACGGCTCTTCTATCTGGTTGTTTTAGTAGGGGAGATGTGGATAGGGCTGACAACTTGCTTAATCAAATGTCTGAGAAAGGGATTTTTCCTGATGCTTGTACGATGTCTATTTTAGAGCGTGGTATTTTAAAAGCCAGGAAGGTGCAGTTTCAGAAGGACTTTAAATAATGGTGGCTGGTATAGAACCTAAAACTTGTGAATTACCAAAACAGATATCAGAAGTACAGGTTGCATCCATCGTGCGTGCATTTGGCAGTCTGCAAATATTTTGATGGAGATTAAACGCCATTGTTTTCTTCTGTAGATACTTGTGGGGTAACTAAGTCCATTAAATCCAGGTGAAAAATCTGTCTGTAAGTCCAATATCTGTATGTTTTTCTCCTTCATTCAAAAATTTCTTCATTTGTATTGCCTATGGTTTCAAGTGAAACCACTTCATAGACATTTCACTGCCAGAATATGTTTATAGAACTTAAACTCCTTCCTTAAAATGTGTAGAGATCCATGATAAGACTATCAATATCCAATCCTGTGCAATCTGTGTTTCTCTGCATTCAAGTTTGAGCATTCTGACATTTTGAGATACGTATTTCTACATTTTACTTTTGTATTTCACTATATAATTTGAAATCAAATGCAGGATTGATATTAAAGATAAATGCTCCTAGGACTATGATTTAGTGGACCATCACTATGTAAAGGTCTTTGCAGTCTATCGCTTCGCATTACAAAACATTTATTCCATTATAACTAGATGGCTATTTGCTGACGTTGCACGTCATGAAACCAGTTAACATCCATTCTAATTTTACTAAGTATATTTCATATCCAGATAACTTTATGACATAAGCATCAAATGCTAGCCCCACATAAATGATTCAAATTGCATGGCATGGTGTAGGGTTGCTGTGCGTATTGGTTGAAACAGCCTCTTTACTTTCCTGGTGCAAGTTATGGTCTCCAAGATAACCACAAAGATGCTTTTGTATCTTCATTCTTGATGATCAATGATCACTCAATTAATGGTTAGTGAGGATACATGAAAAATGATAGTATTTCTATGATTTACAGAAAATAAATTAGCTGATCCAGACAACACGCTGCCCTTTTCTTTACTTATATTTTTACTCTTTTTCCAGGAGTGAAGAAGACATTTGAGGAATATTGATAATGCTAATATCACATCTTCAATGCTATGCTTCCAAGTAGGTTTATAGAACTCCTCTTTCTTCTCCATCTTTGGTCTTTTTTTGGGGGGAAGGGTGTATTTGTGGTATTGAAATTGGGTGAAAAAAATAATATGGTATTCTAGGGAGTGCCACCTAGCACATAGGAGATTGCCTTTTCTGTGGTGTGGAATGTCAGGTTATGAGATTGTTCTGGTTTCTGAGGTGGCTTAATTTCCATATCTATCACTTTTACTTGCTTTAGCACAATCACTGAAAAAGAAGATTCTTGTACCACTAAAATTTAGAGATAAGTCCAATTATTATAGCCTATTATTTTGTTGAAAAAAATTTCGTTATGGTGGAAAACAGAGATCAATTTGGAGATGATGTCTTAGCAATATTTTCTTAGTTTACTGTCTATTCGCTTATCTGGTGTTTGCAGTTCATTTCTTGAGTTTGTTTTCTGAACACTTTATGGTCTAGATTTACAGCATTTTTGTTTTTTTAATTTTGGTTTTTGGTGCTTCACATTCCACCCTCTACTACTATGATGGGTGTTTGTTTTCTTTCTTTCTTTTTTATTTTTTTATTTTTTTATTTAATTCATTACTTGCCAAACTATGAGAATTTTTCATAAATACTTTTCATTTACTGGTTACTTAATCCATATTGCTACATTAGTTGATTTATTTTGTTTTTAATTCTAGGGGATCTCTCAAGGAGCGCCCTTAATATGGATCTCCATTTGTCAATTGGAATTTGACTACACTTCTTTGTAAGTAGCATCATTCCCTTCAAGTTAAATTATCTTTCCTTGTTGGTATCTTGTTGCATCAAATCTAATATTTGTTGCTGGGAGATGATCCCAAATAAACAGTTATGGGTTTGTAAACGACAATTGAGTTGAATTTTGTAGAAACATTGATTTATACAATTCCTTTCAATTTTATTGAATATTTTGAAGATATTTGTAAAAACAATTTTATGGCTGGGCCTGGCTCAATCCTTCGGATGTCATGGTCATCTCATTTCAGGAATCTTGAAAACAGTAACTGTCCTGCTCTTCGTGTTAAATGAATTACGAGTCCTTTGAGAAATGACAGGCTACTTCAAATAACATGGAAAAAACATCGTAAATGAAATGGAAGCTAATGGAATGTGTTGTTTAAAGTAATAAATTGAAGAATCAACATCCAGTTGTTGCAGTTTGTTTTAAGAAGCAGATTTTCAGAAACTGTAAACCAGTAAATGGGGCAAAGTTGCTTTTTGTGTTTCTCTCTATTGGGAAATTGTCAGGTAGCAGTTTTCAGTTCTGAACGGTGATATTCAATTTCCTTGATTGAGATGCCGAAAACCTAGTTTATAGATTATATGTGAAATGTAAAATATTATTTATAATTATATGATATTTAAATATTTTGATTATATTCGTGAAGCATTTGAATTGAAAATCATAATATTCAAACTTCATTCAACCCATTATTCAAATTATTCGAGTTTCATCTTGATTTAAAATAAGTTAAATTTATATAAGAGAGTCGAGAAATTTAAGTATAGCTTGATTCTTTTTTTTTTTTTTTTTTGAAGAGAATAGCTTGATTCATTTTATTCTTATACCAAATTTATTATTTAATAAATAAATTAATTAATTTTTAACACGTGATTAATTAAATTGCGTACTGCTTAGAGGAGTAGTCCAGTTTCAACACCGCCATATATTGATTTAATAGCTGTTAATTTCAGGAAGTAACGCCCAACCAATGGTGTGAAGAACAACTACCTTTAAAAGCTGTTGCAGAAACTAATATGATTCGTAATCATAACAACTCAAGTTCGAATTGTCCAGTTTTAGTGGCCCAGTAGTCATCGTTTGATCCGACCCAAAAAAACAAATTTAAGATATTTTTTTAAATAAAAAAGCATTGAGGGACGTGGACTCTCACCGATAGCCACATCATCATAAAAACGTCACTCAGCAACGACACGGAAGACCACTGACCTCCACGCGCAAAAGCACACCAAAAATTACGAATTCTGACAAATCAGATTACGCCGCGTAGACACATCGACGGTAGAGCCCATAGTAAATAATAGAGGCGTCCTCACCGTAACTTGTCTCATCTCTCGTCTAGAAATTCGACTTTTGATTTTTTTAGCGGAGAAAGAAAAGAGAGAAACAGAGTGTGGAAAGAAGAGGAAAAGAAAGTAATGGAGAAGTACACGCAGATCTGGTTAGCTTTGGGGACCTTAGCCTTGTTTGCCGTATCAGCTCTAGCAGACGACGTCCTTGTGCTCACAGAAGATAACTTCGAGAAGGAAGTTGGTCAAGACAGAGGCGCTCGAATTCTATGCTCCTTGGTAAAATTTTTATCACTCATTCTTACAAATCTTTGTTCTGATTTTGGTTTCCATAGCCGATTTCACTTGTTGAATACAAGTTAAGATTGATGGTTTCACATGCCGATCAGCTACCTTAGTTAATTGATCTATAGATCTGTTTAACCTTGCTAGTCAATGACTGCGAAACTTCTTTAGCTAGTTTGTATTTGATTTTACTTTTAGTTATGAGCCCGTATGCATTTGATATCATCATTTCATGAAGGGATACTAATAGAAATGGAATTATGAGATCGTTTCCTGAGCTGTCTAAGCTGATTTATGCCTTGAGATTAAGTAATTCAGGGAAATTATGAGATAAACAATTTTCAATTTTAATGGGTCATGTTCAACTTTAGGATTGTAGTATATATGAGAAAACGTTTTTTTTTTTTTTTTTTGTGCGTTTTAAGACCTATAGGAAGTTGTTTCAAGGCTTTAAGTGGACATTTTGTGAGATTTTTGCCATGCCATTTGAGTTTGAATGATCTTTATTTGTACATCTTTGTTGCGAGAATGAGGATTCTTAAATGTGCTACTAAGTTCCTGATAAGTGTGGACTGTATTTGGACAACGTTCGATGTAACAGGTGTGGACATTGTAAAAAGCTCGCTCCTGAGTATGAGAAACTTGGATCAAGCTTTAAGAAGTCAAAGTCTGTTTTGATTGGAAGTAAGCTCTTTATTATTGATACTTACTGATTGTTTTTATCTTGTGTTGTGTAAATGTACTATTCCCTTTATAAGTGCTATATGCAAACATTGTTATCATATTTACTAATTTGGCACGTTATTATCTGCTAATTTGGCACAATCTTGATGCATGTAGGTGGACTGTGATGAGACAAGAGCCTATGCAGTAATATGGGGTGTCTGGATACCCAACAATCAATGGTTTCCTAAAGGATCTCTGGAGCCCAAAAATGAGAATAACTAAACTACATAATAGCAGAAAGAATATGGGGATGCTTCAATTATTTGTCTTTCTTTTAGTTATATTGACTATATGAAAAGTGATAAACATGATTCTATGGTATTGATAGGTATGAAGGGCCACGTACTGCAGAATCACTTGCTGAGTTTGTGAATAATGAAGGAGGTAATGATCTTTGCTTTTCAAAATAAGTTAATAAGAGAAATTTATATTTTGTGGACTTGTTTATTTGTTATTGTGATCACTGGAGCATTTGTTGTCTAGATAACTTAGATGTTATGCAATTAAATCCCTCTTTCTGTAAGAGTGCAGAGAGTTGAGTTGGAGGAGTGAGCCTTCTATGGCTTCTTGTTCTTCATCTTTTTCAGGTTCTTCTTTTGTTTCTTAATTGCATGAAATCCCCTTCATTCAATGGTATTGTGATGCTTGGCCAGAATTTCTTCAGATAATGTGCTTCCCAGGGGCTATTCTCTGTTCCCTCTAAGCTGATTATATCTAGAAAAACTGGTGGATATCTTCCAATTTCATGCTTCACCATTATTGTATTGCAGTTTAAGGCTATCTGCTTAAAATACTTGTATACTGGAAGAAAAAATAAATTATAAGTGCCTGATCAGATCATATATACTCTTTACAGGGACCAATGTGAAGATAGCTGCAGTCCCATCCAATGTTGTGGTGCTGACAGCTGATAATTTTGATGAGGTTGTCTTGGATGAAACCAAGGATGTATTGGTGGAGTTTTATGCACCATGGTAAGCATGTCTGGCCTTTTATATTGACAACTCGGATAAGTGAAATACATGGCTTTTAGTAGCTTCTAATTATTTCTCAATTCTCATGTCATCTTAATTTGGTGGTGTCTTTTGTTGATTGATTTTTGAACTTTGCTTCTTCCAGGTGTGGCCATTGCAAGAGTCTTGCTCCCGTACGTGATACATCCCCCATCCACATACTCGTATCATATTTTTGTTGATATCTTACACAAGCATGACCTGAAATCTTGTTTTGTATTGGCAGACATATGAAAAGGTGGCCACAGCATTTAAATTGGAGGAAGATGTAGTTATTGCCAATCTAGATGCTGACAAATATAGGGATATAGCTGAAAAGTAGGGACACGTAGTTTATGATCTAATGTATCTAATGCTAGGGTTATCAACATCAATTGTTCATTGGAACAGTGTTAATTGTCTATATATTATGTGCAGGTATGGAGTAAGTGGGTACCCAACACTGAAATTCTTTCCAAAAGGCAACAAAGCTGGGGAAGACTATGAGGCTGGGAGAGACTTAGAAGACTTTGTCAGTTTCATTAATGAAAAGAGTGGAACCAGTCGCGATGGAAAAGGACAACTTACCTCAAAGGTTAGTTATTGCATTAGACACTGGAAGTTCAACTTTTTCTTTTTGTTTGCTTAAATTATTTAAGTTTCTAATGACAGGCTGGCATAGTTGAATCATTGGATGCTTTGGTGAAAGAGTTTGTAGCAGCTGGTAATGATGAAAAGAAACCAGTGTTTTCCCGAATAGAAGAGGAAGTTGAGAATTAGAGGGTTCCAGTGCAAGGTAGTAACTAATGGTGTGGGCTGTTCTGTTCAAGCTTTGTATTGAACTATGTGGCTTCCTCACTGCTTATCTTATGATGTCTAAAAATTTTGTTAAACTATTGTTAAAAACTAGTAGATCGAGCGCTCAACCTTTCATATCAAATATCTTATTAACCTAGTGTATGACCATATTCCCCTGTTTCTTTTGGCATGGAAAGATTTACTTGAAAGTTGCTAAGAGCTGTATGGCTAAAGGTTCTGATTATGCCAAGAAGGAAATTGAGCGGCTGCACCGCATACTTGAAAAGGTAACATTATTAGGACTAATTTCTCAGTTGAGTTGTATTGGTTTAAATATTATCCTTCTAGCATTTTGAGATATCAACATTGAGGCAAAAATTCTCCAATCGAGCTCAGAAATAGTTGTACAATACTTTTTGATGAATTCTATCCAATATATAGTGTTTTTTTTTATTATTATCATGGACTGAACAATATGTATTGAATATGTATAATTTTGCTGATTGATTGCTTTGCCCTTTTTGATTTGCTTGATTAATTGTGCAGTCAATCAGCCCAGCAAAGGCGGATGAGCTCACCCTCAAGAAGAATATCTTGGCGACATTTGCTTGATCTTATGATCTTCCAGTTTTCTGGGGTTTGGTTCCCCCAATAGCCTCTCTTCGATCGTCCATCATTTACTTCGAAATTCTTGTAGCAAGGCTTCTTCACACAGTAAACAGCATTTTGAGAACCTCAACTAGCTAGTGCATTTATTTTATATGCCTTATTTAATCTGTGCACTGTACTTTTTTAACAAAATGACCAGATATTCGATTTTCGAGATAAACTCCACGATATTTCACGAGCCTTTTCCTAACCCGGCCCTTCGTATTACTGTCCAATCGACTCTCTGCTTGCTGCTTACTTTTTTGGTGCGTATTTCTTTGTGCCGACAGATAAAATGTTGCTAGTGCATATGATGATTATAGAATCGAGATAAGAACATGGTCAATGAAATTACTGTTCTGATTAATAACACATTAAAAGTAAATGATCATTGCATTTGTATTTTCAGTTCGTCCTGTAATAACTTCCATTGACATTCGCATTGATGAGGCAGAAACTAGAACGGCAAAAACCGTGGTAGACAAAGTTGTGGTGATAATGAAATTTCATGCAACGAACTTCCATTAACACATTCTCACTGATAGGTAGAAAGTGAAACAACAAAAGCCATAGTAGACACCGGATAAAACAAATTGGTGCTCATTCCCCTAAAAACACAATGGCAAACAGAATCTTCCACGGGCACCTAGAATCTATTCTATTACAAAGACGGGAAAAAGGATCGAACAGAAACAACAAGAAGGTAAAACACAACTGCTGAATCTACTGTTTGCATATGCTTGGGTATGACAAAAAGAATAACACTGAACAGTATACATTGCTTATTTACAATTACAACTTCGCTAACCTAAACTTAGTCGGAGCTCATCAACATCACAAGATTGACCAACTAGCAAGCTACAGTGTATGGTAAGATCCGGATAACCTTTTTGGGTCAATGAAACCGTCTAGGTATGCAACGCACAAGCATTCTCTCCATGCAGTAAAGACAATGACCTTATACAAAACTCACAAATATGGGTGAATTCAATGGACAAAAAAAATCTGTTACGGATGGCAAAAGCAAAGTCTTACAAGATGTGGTCAGCAAGTATGATAGGTGGATCCAATGTGTGTTTAACTCCCAGTTTCATCCCCTTTTATATTCATATTCAACACTCTGCTGATTTTCCACCATTAAATTCAGGTTCTGATGCACTCATCGAAGAACAGTCATCAATCTGATAATCTCTGTCATCAACCAAGGACTTCTATATGAGCATGGTCGCTCTTCAGCTTCCATATTAGATACAGGCTCCTGCCCTGAACCAAAGGCAATTCAAATGATGATGATCCAAGAGGTTGTGTCCTCATCTGCACAGATCGCAAGAGTGCAGCCCTCCTCAAGTCAGCTGAGTGGCAAATATCACTAGGTGATGATGGGAACCGACCCTCAGAATCTGAACCTCGTTGGCGAGGTTGTGAGCAAGTGACGCTATTGACAGTGCAGCCATGTGCTGGATATGAGCTGGTAGAAGGAGCACAAGATAATCCACCAAATGGTCTTTGGTACCTATAGGAGAGACTGGACTTGTGGGCAGACTATCAGGCTGGGATGAGCAAATATTGTGGGGGTCTCGCAAAACCTAGAATCTTCAGAGTCTTCTGACATTGGTGAACTGCAAGGACATTTCGTCCCTGAAATGTAAAATTTAAGGAAACATAACGAGTGTGAGGGATCAAACAAAAACGTGAGCTTTCCAATAACTAAAATGACAATGAACTATTTACCAATGTTTTTAATACAATATAATGCCACAAAAATTATAGAACAAGCATTTCTACATAAAGAATTATGCGTAGTGTTTGCAATCGACGACAAAACTATGACAGAAAACTGCACCCATGTATAGCACACTACAAAAAAAGAAAGGAGACTTTGCAACATGATATAATTTTTTCAGATTAATAGAGTTTCAAATGACACTTTCTATAACTTCACATATTTCCTAAAAATAGTTCATACCACAATAATTTTCCCACTGAAGAGCTGCCAAAAAATGGGTTCTGGAAAAATCACAGGAAAGAACTCTTGTATAACAAGTGAAGTTAATATCATGATAAGCCATCATTATCGTATCAGTTCTAAAGCCAAAACAATTCCATAGTAGTCACATTCATTCAAATGAAATTTTGGCAAAGGCTAGGAACCAGCATGAAGCGATATACTGAGGGCAACAATTACAGAACAAAGCAGGAATTTAGCAAATGTTTTTCAAATATTATGCCGTTCATGAATCACATTACCTAGATAAGCAGACCTTATTAGCAAATTATATTTCATACTGCACATAGGATGACATATAGAAGTACATGAATGTCTATGGGCCTGAGTTAATGAGGTTCCAAAACAAGAAAAATAAGCTGCTAAGGCTTACTCCTTATACTTCCTAAAGGCAACAATGATGAAAAGTAAATGCAGGTGCAATAATAGAGTTCCAGAAGTGCATGTATGAGCAATTGTTCCCACAAATTGTTTGCCTGCGGTGCACAACAACATGATGCATCAAGTATGGGAAGCTTTCCTGCTGGTACTAGATACCCTAGCCTAAAAGGCAACACCTACTGTTAAACAATCTAAAACCATTTGAAGCTTTTGTGTCATTTTTAGGGCTGCAATATATATATATATATATATATATAAACACGAACCAAGAGGTGTTAGCCCTCCTAGTAAGTGCACTTCTTGAGGATCAAATTTGTTTTCTCACCTTTACAAGAATGGAGAACAAATGAACAGAAAATTTCTATATTTCTAGTGATTCACAGCAGAGATTATCTTAAGAACTATGTGGTGATTATGTTAAACGCTTAACTAACTAACGATCCAATATATCATAGTTATCAGATATAGATTAGAACAAAACCCAAATGAGTAAATTGGCATCCTCAAATGTGATTAAAATCAGATTCCCAATCCTCAAATGTGATTAAAATCAGATTCCCCTTTCACTGCAGAAAGAATACAAAGCAGCTATTAGTCTGTTATAACCGGATAAACAAAGTTACAGCCTTGTGTTGATTGGCCATTGAAGGAGTACAAACAATCCATGAGTGCTATATCACCTGATGAGTAGTAATATAACAGTACTCCAGAAATTAAGCTATAGCACTGCAAATTACCATTTGCATTCCACTGTCACTGATCCCTCCAAACATTAGCATTTCCAGAAATTATGAGAAATTTTCATGAATTGAAAGTGCATTGCGTGATTCACTAATTAATAGATAAACTCTTAATATAGGAGAAATGCTGCAGAAGGTTTCAATCTCCCAGATGACGTTTTTTTCAAGTGAAACCAAGAATTCACCTGGCATAAAACATGCCTTCAGACCTTGCCGAGATTCCATAAGATTTTCAGAAAGTGGGTCTCCAACAGTTAATCCATTCAAGCTAGATGCCATTATCTGCAGAAAACAACAAAATTTAGACAAAAAAAGGATCAAAATGCAAATATCTATGCAATATAAACTTGATAGTAAAATCTCTTAATTAATTGAATAAAGAAACATTTTATTCCTACTTAATTGATAAAAAAATCAAAACAGACAACAAAATTCCAAATCATAACAAGGGGAAAAAAACTTCACCGAGAGTGAAAAACAAAGTAAAGTTCAACAAACAAAGTAAAAGCATTTTAAGAAAACCTAGTTCAAATCTCCAGAACAATATTGCCCATGAACAAAAAATTCAGAAATGAAAGTAAAGCTCACAAAATTAGAAGAAATCAGTAAGAATTGAAAATTATATAATCTTAAACTAAAAAAGAGACTGATAAAGATAAAGGACAAACCTCACTTAGATAGCGCTTGTGAGAATGTAGATTGTCGAGATAGACCTCGTCTTCGGGATCTCTACTTCGCTTCCCATTTGGCGACGCCGTTGATGGCGGTGTTGAGTTCGAATCCGAGCCCATTTTACTTTTTTTTTTTTCCTTATTTGATTAAAAAGCAAATCAAATTCAATAATTTCATCTTGTTGCTAACACCAAAAAGTAATCACAATCTATATATAATTAAGACAAGGAAATTTTGTGTTCTTGTCGCGTTGGATACCGCGAAAAAAGCCAAAACGCCAGGAGTTTTGTTCAACAGTCACCAGATTGTAAGTTCGTGACAGAAGTATCACTTTGGAACTCAGACCCCCTGTTTGTCTCTTAACTGAAGGATAAATGCACAAGCAAGCAGATATTATGTACCAAAAAAAAAAAGAAAAAGAAAGAAATACATCAGCAGTTGTTGACACGTGTCTAAAGAGGGTTATTTATTACTATATTTCCCCTTCCGTCCTATAACTTATACAAAATTTAATTACTGTAATTAAATTATAATTTTTATTTTATTTTTCTTTTTCTAATATAATTAGAATTCCATTCAAACTCAAGTAATTTAATATTAAATCGTTATAATTATTTATCTAATGTTAAAGGTAATAAGCTATTTAATGTTGATGGGGCTGTAAGAGGAAAACGTGGTCCGGCTGGTATTGGTAGGGTTTTGAGAAGTTTTCTTAGCGTGGTTTTGTTTTCATCGATGGGTGGGAATTTTAGACTCTAATGAAGCTGAATTATTGGCAATTTTGAAGGCTGCTGAGTTATTTTGTCATCCACTACAAAAAAAATGCAAAATTGCGACCGATTTTTTGCGACCGACTTAATTCGGTCGCAATTTTGAGACCGTTTGCGACTTATAAGCCACCGGTCGCAAATTTGGCGCTGAAAATTCCCGCGAGAATGGTTTAATGATTTGCGACCTCTGTCTACGGATTTGCGACCGATTTTGCGACCGATTTGCGACTAAATGTTCTTCTGTCGCAAAACTTCGCGCGTAAAAAATGGGCCAAAGTTCTGAGACCGATTGGAGACTACTTGCGACCGATTTTTTGCGACCGATATAGTTAGTCGCAAATCGGTCGCAAATTTTGAGCCTAGTCAAACGACGTCGGCTCATTAAAAATTGCGACTGATAGTTATAACATTTGCGACCGAGATATGTCGGTCGCAAAATTTAGGGCTTTAAGCGTCGGGCCCTCTCTTTTTCTTTCTTTCTTCTTCTTTCTCTCTTCTCCTTTCTCTTCCTCTCCTCCGTCCGCAGCGCCACTCCGGCCCCTCCTGACACCGTTCCAAGCCCGCCTGACGCAGGGCCCCCGCTCGCTTTGCACTCCGGTCAGCCTGTTGCGAAAATCTGAGGTTAGTTTTTTTTGCGATTAATTTTTCCAATTTTTTTTTCGATTTTATTTGTTTTTATTGTATTTATTTATGGTTGATTTTGTATATAGAGTTGCATAGAATTTTTTATGGTATTATTATTATTATTATTATATTATTATTATTATTATTATTATTATTATTATTATTATTTTATTATTATTATTATTATTATATTATTATTACTGTTCCTATTATTATTATCTTATTTGTATTATTGTTGTTGTTATTATTACTATATTATTAACATTATTATTATTATTATTATTGTGATTGTTATTATTATTATTATTATTTATTTATTTTTACTCTGTTCTTATTATTATTATTATTAGTATTATTATTATTATTATTGTTGTTGTTGTTATTCTATTCTTATTCCTGTTCTTTTCTTCTTATTGTGCTTGTTTTATTCTTCTTATTCTTAGTCTTCTTGTTTTTTTCTGTTGTTGTCTTCTTCTGCTTCGTTCTTCTTCTTCGTCTTCTTGTTGTTGTTCTTCTCTTCTTCTTCTTCTGTTCTTCTTCTTCTTGTGTGCTTGTTCTTCTTCTTCTTCTTCTTCGTCTTCTTGTTCTTGTTCTTGTTGTTGTTCTTCTTCTTCTTGGTCTCTTGTTCCTGTTGTTGTTGTTCTTCTTCTTCTTCTTGTGCCTGTCCTTGTTCTTCTTCTTCTTCGTCTTCTTGTTCCTGTTGTTGTTGTTCTTTTTTTCTTTTCCTTTCCCCTCTCTCTGCCCCTTCCCTCCCTTCCCCCTTGCGTTTCCGTCCCCCCCGCCGTAAATTATATATTGTTACATATTTATTTAAAAAACGAAAAAAAATTTAAAAATTGTTGCTATATATAAAATTAATAACCCTTAATATCCAAGCAAATAGATAAATATCATTTTATCATACAAATTTGACTAAATTGAATCGAATAAAATAGAACGCGCCATTAATATTTAGGAAGAACGACATTTGGAGATACATTCGAGTGATATCGAGCGATAAAAATTTTAATTTTCAAATTACATTAATTTCTGCAATTTTACCGATGGATGATAATGAAATTTAGCAACAAAATTGAATGTGATTAGTGAGAACGCCAAATTTTTTTCTTATTCAATCTCTATTTTTATTTATCTTTTCTAAAAAAACATTTTATTCATTAAAAATTGCATTTTCTTTTTGCTTTAAAGTTCTATTTTATCTAATAGAAAATCTAGTAAATCAATACATATAAAACTATTGTAATAGAATAGTAAGAATGATTTTTACAGTTGTTATTAGGAGAGAAAACAACATATTTAAAGTTCTAAATATATTGTGGTTGATTTATTATATATATTTTTTGGTAGGACTTTTAATGAAAAATGTGAAATTAACATTTAGTAGTTTTTCTTATTTCAACATTTATTTACTAAAAAAAATTGTTGAATGTATAAAAAAATAACTCAGTTTATCCATCAAAATTTCTCAAATCTAATAAGTGATCTAATTTTTAATAACTTATAAATACCTTTCACAAATTCATCAAAGTTTAAAATTGAACCGAAATAATTAAATTATTAAAAAAATTTAATCAAACTTTGATAGATACTTTTAGTAGACCATTTCAAAGTCTGCAACCAGTTCGGAAAAGTTTCAAAGTTTCAAAAGCAAGTGTCATTTTCAAATATACAGAATATAAATATTATGGGATTGAAAATGAAAGCAATTTTCTTTTTATTATATAATATTTTACATTTTATTCAAGTTAATCGAAAAAGAAATATAAAAGAAATATGCAAATGCGATGTGTACTTAAGAGTTTTCAGTTTTCAATATATGCTCCAAACTACAAAAACTAATTGTAAATATCTTAAAATCAGTGTATACGTAGTTGATGCATAAAAACTAACTCTGTGAAAGTACTGAACAAAAATAATAACAAGTACAAAAACTAATTGCTCCAATTTTTTTTTTTTTTTTTTGAAGAATAATTGGAATGTATATAAATAATTTTTTGTGTGTTTAGGTTATTACATGTTCTTAATTATTGGCAACTCTTTCTTGAGAAGTTTTGGCTGTGTTTTTCTTTATTTATATTATTAGTCGTTATTTTTCTTAAATATGTTTTTGACTTAAATGAATGATGAGTTTGGATTGGAGGCCTAGTAGTGGCCATTTTGCCTTTGGAGAATGTTAGTATGATATAGAAGTGTTTATTGATTTGTTTTTGTATTTGAGATTTAATTGTGTTGTGCCGAAATGCTGCCGAATTTTTTTTCCCAAAAATTCAATATGTAGAATAGTACACTTACCTTTATTACAGTAGTCTTTGTATTCAATAAATGAACTTAGTGATTTTACATTTATATATAGTTACCCTTATTATAGAAATAACCTTAGTTACTTATAAGTATTGTAAATTGAACCATTACATTAGGTGCATGTTTAAGGATGATTTAGACTAATGCAATTACATGACACGACCCTTTATAAACACATTGTTAATTAGGTAAAAAAAAAATGCAAAATAATCGAGATTGGATGTACTGGAGGTTCGAGGTCAATGGGATATTAAGACAAGAGTTTCTGCAAGGATTGGAGGCGTTTATACAGTTTGCAGTTGGTAATCCCAGTTTTATGGATGGTAATAAGTTGAGGTGTCCATGTAATCACAAGAAGTGTCGAAATCGAGCCTTCTTAGACATCGATACAGTGAAACTTCATTTGTGCAAACATGGGTTCGTGGAAAATTATTACGAATGGATACATCATGGTGAAGCTCGAGTTGCCAGTGGATCAAGCCACTCCATTCCGGTAAGTTTAGAAGTTCAGCCTTATCAATTTCTGTATGGTAATCAATGCAATGATATGGTAATCGATGCGAGTAGAGTACAATGTGAATGGGATAATATGGAGGAATCGCCAAACGTAGCAGCACAACAATTGTTTGACATGCTAAGTGCAGCTAACAGTGAACTGTGGCCTGGATGCAAGAATCATTCAGTTCTGTCTGTTGTTGCACGATTACTACACATGAAAGCGGAGCACCATTTTTCAGAAAGGTGTTACGATGATTTTGTGCAGTTAGCAAAAGAAATGTTGCCTGAAGGCCATTCAATGGTTGATAATTTTTATCGGACAAAAAAATTAGTTCGGGGGTTGGGACTACCGGTAGAAAAGATTGATGGTTGTCGTAATAATTGTATGATATTCTGGTGTTTGACTCGGAATTCAGAGAATGCAAGTTTTGTAATCTTCCAAGATATCAACGGCGAGGTCAAGGGACTGGTAGAGAACAAAAAGAGAAGGCTTTCAAGAAGATGTATTATTTCCCTCTTATTCCTCGCCTTCAAAGATTATATGCATCTAAGGCGACAGCTGAACACATGACATGGCATGCTTTGCATGAATATGAGGATGGTATAATGACTCATCCGTCAGACTCTGAAGCGTGGAAACATTTTGATAACATTCATCCTGTGTTTGCTGCTGATATGAGAAACGTGAGATTGGGGCTTTGTACTGATGGGTTTCAGCCGTTTGGCCAATCAGGACAGCAATATTCATCATGGCCTGTCATTGTGACACCGTATAATCTACCACCGTCAATGTGTATGAAAGATGAATATATGTTTTTGTGTGTTATTGTTCCTGGGCCTACTAATCCAAAACAGAAAATTGATGTGTTTCTGCAGCCTTTGATTGCTGAACTTAATTATTTATGGGAATATGGGGTTGAAACATTCGATGTTTCGACCAATCAGAATTTCATAATGCGAGCTGCTTTGCTTTGGACCATCAGTGATTTTCCAGCTTTTGGAATGTTATCTGGGTGGAGTACGGCTGGCAAATTGGCTTGTCCTCACTGCATGGAAAACACTAATGCATTTACACTAAAGAATGGAGGTAAACAATGTTGGTTTGATTGTCATCGCAAATTATTACCAGAATCTCACCCTTGGAGGAGAAATCGACAATGCTTTAGAAAGAACACGACTATTGTTGAACCCCCTCCACTTGTGAAGTCTGGAGCACAAATATTATAAGAAATTGAAGATCTGGGGCTTATGAAAGTTACAGCGTTAGGTGCAGATGAGGTAAATACAAGAATTGGCAGGAATAGCGGGTGGAAAAAGTGAAGCATCTTCTAGGATTTGCCATACTGGAGTTCACTTCTTATTCGTCATAACCTTGATGTCATGCACATAGAAAAAAAATGTGTTTGAAAATCTGTTCAACACTGTCATGAACATTGAAGGGAAAACCAAGGATAATGCAAAAGCGAGAGCAGACATGAAGGAAATTTGTCGTCGACCGGAACTCGAGCAATCTGTACTTACTGGTAAGTTTCCGAAGGCATGTTATTGTTTAGATAAACCCCAAAGGCAATTATTGTGCGAATGGTTACGATCATTAAGGTTTCCAGATGGCTACTGTTCAAATATGGGTAGATGTGTGGACATGAGGAAGTACAGATTGTTTGGCATGAAAAGCCATGACTGCCATGTTTTCATGCAAAGATTGATCCCTGTGGCATTCCGGGAATTATTACCAGGAAAAATTTGGGAAGCAATGACAGAATTGAGTCTCTTTTCAAGGAATTGACGATGATTGTTATCCGATGCGATGATATGGACCAATTAGCGCGAGAAATCCCAGTAGTGATGTGCAAGTTGGAGCGAATTTTTCCACCCGGCTTCTTTGATTCTATGGAACATCTGCCGGTTCATTTGCCCTATGAATGTCGTTTAGCAGGACCGGTACAATATCGATGGATGTATCCATTTGAGAGGTGATTCACTAACATTTCATTCTAATGATTACATCATTTTTTTGAACTTATACTTACATATTGGCATTGTACAATCACAGACACCTACAGAAAATTAAAAAGAATGTGCGCAATAAGGCAAAGGTCGAGGGATCCATTTGCAATGCATATTTGGTGGAAGAAGCTTCCACATTCTGTTCATACTACTTTGACCAACATGTTTTCACCAAGCATCGTGAGCCCACACCGATGGAGGTGTTTACATACACTCACACGAAGGACCACGATCGTAATACCTTTGTCGACAGACGTGCGCTGAGCGTCAATGTAAGTAACAATGAATAATATTTACATTTACCCTCTAATCATTGCGAAGATGTACAAAGTTGAATATAATAAAGCTTGCAATTGCATTGATTAATTAATTTTTTGTTTTCAGGAGAACTATACTACAGCTCGGGAGCGTATTGTTACTTCTCAGACCGATGAATCCGAAGCTGAGTCAAGAATTGATGAGGTAGCGCTTTATCTCGAGGCTGTAGGGGGCGAGAAGAAGAGGAAGGTATACGGCATCGGGTCTCAGGCATCACAGTTTTACACTGGCTCAGCAGCTCACGCTTCTACAGCCAGCGCAGCACGACAGCCGGAGCACAGTGACTCGCACTGTGATGATGATATACGGGCTCAACTTGCTGATCAGCAGAGACAGATTGCAGAGCTTAGAGCGCATGTGATGCGGCTGTCCGGTGAGCACCGTGCTGGTACTTCTCCCTCTGATCCTGCGCCTGCTACAGACCGACATGTTTCGACGTCTCAGCAGCAGCCACTATCGGCTCCTGATCCCGATGCTGCAGACGATACCTTGGTCACCCCTCCTGGCGCTACATCACATCCAGCAGGTACTCCTCCCGGCGATCCGACATCGGGAGATCCGACATCGGATCCTGCAGATGAGCAGCAGCATATATAGATTTGATTTTGGACTTTTATTTTTTCATTTGTATTTTCATATTTTAATTTGTTCAGAACAATAAAAGTTACATTTTTATACTGTTCTTGAATAGGTTGTGTGATATATATGCATTTATGTCAACTTTCACAGGTGCAGAAATATTTTGGTTTCAAAATAATATTTAATTTTTTTTATTTTTTTTTCATTTTTGCGACCGATTTGCGACCGATTTGATACCAAAAGTAAAAATTATGAATTTATTATTTGCTACCGATTTGCGACCGATTTAAAACAATTGCGACCGATATTCTGCGACCAAATTTGCGACTGAATTTCCAATTAAACCACGACCAAAAATTGCGACCGATTATTCAATTTTGCGACCGATTTTATCGGTATCTAATTTGCGATCGATTGTCTCATCGGTCGCAAAATTATTTTGCGACCAGTATTTTTGCGACCGATAATTGTCGGTCGCAAATCGGTCGCTACATGAAATTAGCGACCGATATTGGCCATTTTGCGACCGATTTGTCGGTCGCAAAATGGCGTTTTTTTTGTAGTGCCGGATGGATCCTCGAAGACTGATCAACGGACATTGAGACAGTTAGCATCCAGATATTTCCTTACTGGGGGAGTTCTATATAAAAGAAGTTGGAATGGTTTGCACCTAAGATGTGTAGACGAAGGGGAAGCTCAAACCATTATGGATTCCTTACACAACGGGGAGTCCGGTCCACACATGCACGGGATAGATCTGGCTCGAAAAATTATGAACTTGGGTTATTACTGGTCAACTATGAATACAGATTGCGTGAGGCACGCGCAGAAGTGCCATGATTGTCAAATTTTTGCTAAGCTGCAAAAATAGCCTCCGGTCAATTTGAATCCCATTGCTTCACCCTGGCCCTTCGCAACTTGGGGCATAGATGTGATCGGAAAGATTCACCCAAAGGCTTCCAATGGTCATCAATTCATCCTGGTTGCTGTAGATTATTTCACTAAGTGGATCGAGGCAGCCTCTTATTCGGTTTTGAATGCCAAAAAGGCGGCACAGTTCGTTCATATTAACATCCTTTGTCGGTACGGAACGCCATTTGAGATCATCACTGATAATGGGTCCCACTTTCAGAGTGAATTTTCTGATTTGTTGAAAGAAAAGAGAGTCCAACATCATAAGTCCTCACCCTATTGTCCACAAACAAACACGGCTGTAGAGGTTGCAAATAAGGCTATAAAAGTCATTTTGTAGAAGACAGTTCAAAGCATAAAGCTTGGCATGAACAGTTACCGAATGCCTATGGGGATATAGGACTTCAATCAGAACGCCCACCGGAGCAACTCCGTATTCCTTGGTATATGGTATGGAGGCAGTGCTGCCTGTTGAACTGGAAGTTCAGTCGGCAAGAATTATCCGGGAAAGCCAAATCAGCGAAGCAGATTGGATCCAGAATTACCACCTCCAACTCCTGGGTATTGATGAGAAAAGGTTACAAGCGATCCACCAAACGCAGGTTTACCAGAGGAGAATGGCTCGGCATTTTAATAAGAAGGTCAAAGACCGAAAATTGGAAGAAGGTTGTTTGGTCTTCAAGGAAATTAGACAACCAGTCATAGACCCACGTGGGAAGTTTTGTCCTCATTGGGCTGGGCCCTACATTCTAAAGAAAATACTGTCCGGCAGAGCCGTCATTTTGACTGATTTAGATGGTTTGGAGTTCACGAATCCATATAATTTAGATCAGTTAAAAGATATTATGTGTAATTATAATCATTGCATGATGTAAAAAAGAGCTACGTTAGACCTGATTCTCCTCGGAAAAAAGAATTATGTATCGGAGATATGTAGGCAACCCTCTTTGGGTGCGGTCTAAACATTAATGAAAAAAAATCATTTCATAATTCATTCTTCTTTGCCAAAAAAAAAAAGAGAGGAAAGAAAAGAAAAAAGTGCAAAAGAAAAAAGAAGAACCCGCTAAGTTGAAAACCCGAAAAGGGCGGCTTAGGCAAAAGTCGGGGCCCACTAGCTGAAAACCCGAAAGGGCGGTTTAGGCAAAAATGGGTAGCTCACTAAGCTGAAAACCCGAAAGGGCGGCTTAGGCAAAAGTTAGAGCTTGAATAAATAAATTGGGAAATGCTTGGAAAGCCCAAAAGTCACAACTGTAATGTCATTCTGTCTCAAAGTAATAGAGTCAAGCAAAAGAGTCCATAAAGTTCAAAAAAACAAAAAAAAAGTCTAAGTCCGAAAAACATACATCCAAAAAAAAAAAATCCAAAGCCAAAATTCCAGACAAAGTCTAAAGTCCAAAAAAATCTAAGTGTTTCCGTCGCCTACGTGGGGCAACATATTTAATGTCGTCTTTAGGTCCTGAACCCTCTCCAACCTCGCCTGTCTGAGGAGCCATCATGATCTCCTCATCAGTCCCATCCGCATCATCAGTCCCAACCTGAGCCCAACCCTCAAGTGCACTCAGCAGTACGGTCCTCCTTGGCCTCTCAATTGGCCAAACAGCAACAATAAACTAGGTTGGTACTTTGGAGAAGTATGAACGCCGGCGGGATTAGGTAGGGGCCTAACCATGTGGTGATCTCTAACCTAGGCCTTAAGGATAGCTCGGGTAACACCCCGAAGTAATAACTGAATCACCAGAAGTGCCATCCACAATCGGAATAGTCTGGTCTATCCCCATCTACCTCAAAACGCGTGAAGCGCAGTATTGTGAATACCTAAATTTTGAGGCTCAAAAAGCCAATTTTCCCGGCCGCAGCGGTGGCGGCTGCCCTTAAAGGCGGCGGTAGCCACCGGCGACAGCGGCTGCAGTCGCCTGTGAATACCCATTTATTTTAAGGCTCAAAGAGCCAGCTTTCCCGGATTGCAAACAGTCCGGTCGGACCGGAGGTCATTCAAAAAGTTCACCGGAAGTGTGCCAATATGGTACTTGAAATGTTCGAAAAATTACGAGGATCACGAAACTGGTCTCGGAATATTTTTTGAAGGTCTGGAACTCCCGGAAAAGCCTCCGGAACAAAAAAAGGAAAAGGGCAAAAGGCACACGTGCCCGCCCGCGGGGTGGGCATGCCCGCCCAGGCCAGGCGGGCACGCCCGCCCGGCATGGGTGGGCACACCCGCCCAAGCCAGGCGGGCATGCCCGCCCAGCTAGGGCGGGCGCGCCCGCCCAAGCCGGGCGGGCACTCCCGCCCTCGAAGGCGGACAGGGGCGCCCGGGATCACGTTTTTTCCTATAAAAAATGGCTCTGGGGCTCCGTTTTGAGACACTCAGTCTGTGTTAACGGACGCTCCTTCTCCCTACGCTCTTTGCGATTCTTTACTGCTTTCTTGCATTTTTTAATTTTAGTTTTATTTTATTGTTGTGATACTTGGTCACTTAAAATTAAATTAAAATTAATTCCCTTAACGAGGAGCTTAACCTGGAGTTAAGAAGCGGTCGACGATTAAATCAGGTACATGAACTGAACTCTGCCTATTTAATTTTAGCACTTCATGCATGCTTCTTTTCTACTCCTAATAATTCTACAACTGCATAAATGCATCCATGCCATCATTAGGCAAACAAATTGCCTCAATTAAATAAATTTAGGCTAAATGCCCGATTAATTAATAATCGCGGTATTAAGCCTAAATCCGACAATATTGGCTTAAAACACCTAGTTAATTAATAGCTATGGTGTAATCGCCTTTATTTCAAACAAATCCTGCTTAAGTCCAATTAATTAATAATTGTGGCTAAAAGCCTTAATGATCACGTTTTGGCAACAATTGCCTACAATTAAATCGATCTTTTGGCAAAATGCCTTAAAATTAATCAACTTATTTTGGCAAAAAGCCTTAAATCAATCATTTTGGCGACAATCGCCCAATCAACATCATTTTGGCAATCAAATTGCCTAAATCATTTTGGCTAAAAGCTTTAAAATCAATCATTTGGCGACAATCGCCTAAATAAAATTTTTGGCAACGATTGCCTAAATCAATCTTTTTGGCTAAAAGCCATTAAAATCAACATTTTGGCATCAAATGCCTAATCAAATCAATCAATTCTTTGGCAAAATGCCTAAACAAAATGCACAAAGCATACACACACTCATGCATAAAGCATCCTCATTCAAAGCCCTCTAAAAGAGGCCTATCGAACTACGTTGACTTTGATCTTCCATTCAAACGGAAGTACGTAGGCACGTTGGGATTTAACCCCGGCGGCAAGTCGAAATCACATAAACATTTTTCATTGGTCCAATTACCTTGCAAAGCATTCATTCATTGGTTAGTTATCAGCATGACATAGTCTCGGGATCCATCTCGGGTTTGCAAACCATGCCTTAAACATTGGGATAATTAGCCTAGACTTAGGTTAATTAAAATTGGAGTCACTTAGGGTTTTTCCTAGTTTACCCTAAAATAATTAAACAAGGTGGCGACTCATACATTCACGTGCATTTCTTCCTTAGTCATATGCATTCATATGCTATGATATTGGGGAGGGGTTCACAGTTTGGCGACTCTGCTGGGGATATGTAATCTTTTGCATAAGTGGACTACAATTGTTGTAAACTAACCTGCCCTTCTTTAGGGCATTATTTACTATGCTTTGTTTTGCAGGGTACCTGACATAAATCGAGTGTTCTTTCTTTAAGAATATCGATGAGAGGAAATTTGAACTTAAGTGACAAATTTGATTAAACATTTAAATTTGTTGATTATTTGCACGAATTGAGAATCTTTTTCTCCATTGCATAAAAAAAAATTTCAAATGAATTTCTTCTCTCTCTGTTCAAACTTCTGAGTCTGGATAGCAAGTAGCGCTGATCGGCAGGTCTCTTTGATTATGTCGACGGACAGCCAAAGCGTCCTCCCTGTTACCGAAAACCCCCTAATCCTTTTGGGGTGGCCCATGGGCATGCGTACCGTTGGACCCACGTGAAACTCTTTGTTTCACATGTGGTTAGGTATATCCATACTCAAGGTTCAAGGGTCCCTTATAACCGATTCTCTATTGAGTCATAGCCTATAGAACCTACCCTTAGGACTGTATGCACCCAATGATGTGAATCATTCATTAAAGATTATGCGTGTTGTTATGCGCATTCACGACATATCATACATGGGTAAACAAAGAGAGCAGAAAACACCCTTTTACTTTAGTCATGCACAGTTGGACAAGAGTCTACCTCATATCATACCTGATACACCAACCACTGTACCTAATCCACTACCCTTACTTCAGGTGCCCACGATCCAAGTGCCCACATCAGTGCCAGCCACACCTACAGTACTATCACCAGCTTCACCAGCTTCACCAGCTACACAGCTTCACCCACAACTCAATGGCATCATTGCTGATATCCAAACCCTCATGAACAACTCGAGGCCAGAATGGAGGCCAGAATGAATGAGGCATTGGCTGCCCAAAGGACTGCCCTGATAGCTGAGGTAATGGTAATGGTAATGGAAATGGGGCTTCGGCCGGGGGAAGTGGACCTGCTGCCTCCGATCAGGGTCCTGCTGGAGCCAACAAACCCTACCCTGAACCTGGACGACATGCCCTCCAAAACTGCTTCCGAGCTAGAAGCTCAAAGGATGAGGGAAAAGTTGGAACTGCTGGAAAGGTCTATCACTGCCCTGAAGACCCACAAGGAAGTGGTGGACATGGACTCTTTGTCTTTGTTCCCCGAAGCCAGGTTACCAACTAAATTCAAAATGCCCAACATGGACAAGTTTGATGGAACCACTTGTCCTAAAACACATTTGAAAATGTATGTGGGTGCCCTAAACCCATTCGGATTGAGCAGTGAGCTCCTTGCTCAGTTGTTCCAACAATCTCTTACCGGTGCTGCATTAAGATGGTTTGTTAGCCTTGATCGGTCTAAGATGAAGACCTGGGAGGATATCTGTAATGCATTCAATTCACAGTACCACTACAATATGGAGGTGGATGTTACTCGAAGAGAGTTAGAGACCACCAAGCAGAAGAATAATGAGCCTTTCTCCTCGTTCCTTACGAGGTGGAGGGCCAAGGCTGCCCAGATGATTAATCGGCCTTCTGAGCAGGAGCAGGTCGATATAATAATAAAAAACCTGCAGCCTGTTTACCAACAACGGTTGCAAACCCAGTACCTACCAACGTTCCAGTCGCTCATCGCCACTGCTACAAAGGTGGAAGATCTGATCCAAATAGGGCAACTGAAAGATGACTCAGGAACCTCTAAATACAAGAAGCCTAGCCAAGCTAGCAAAGTCCACGAAGTGGCGAGCATCACCCCCACTAACCCATTACGTGTGGGGAACATGAGGAACGGTAATCAGTCGAGAAGAACATACACTGACCTTGGAATGCCAATCCTTTTGGTTTTTAGAGAGGCTGTCAAGGCCAACTATATCAAGCCTCTAGAAGCAAGGCCACCTCCCAATCCATTGCCAAGAAACTACAAGGCAGATGAATATTGCGAGTATCATCAGGGATACGGGCACAAGACCGAAGCCTGCTGGACACTCAAAAACCGCATCCAGGACCTAGTAGACAATGGCTCGATCATTCCGAGGAGTAAGCCTAACATTAGCACTAATCCTTTGCCAAATCATGGGATAAATGCTATTATGACTGACCAGGAACCAATCGATCCTTTCAAACTGTTCCTTGAAATGAACAACATCTGTGTCTTGGATTTGAATGACCTGAGCGAAGAAGTCGATGCCATTACCAGGAGCGGGAGGCAGTACGAACCGTTGGTCTTGGATAAAATCCAGAATAAGCCCTATCAGAAGGTAAAGGAGCCGAAGGAGGACCCAGTACTCTCACAATTGAAAAAGACACAAGCTAGGGTGTCAATCTGGGAACTTTTGGCATCATCCTTTCCTCATCGCCAAGCTCTCTGCAAGGCTTTGAGCCAATTACAGACATCAGTGGAGATTAGCCCTGAAGTACTAGTATCCACCCTTACCCAATCATCCAAAGTACAAAGCATCGGGTTTTCTGACGAGGATTTGCCTAAGGAAGGGGGCAGTCATAATAATGCCCTGTATGTCACGGTCCAGACCAGAGACAAAACTGTGCCCATGGTTCTCGTTGACAATGGGTCAGCTCTGAATGTCTGCCCACTAAGGGTAGCCAGTTGCCTGGGGTTAGAAGAAACAGATTTCACCCCCTCTGATCAGATAGTAAAGGCCTATGACAGTACCCGAAGGGAAGTGTTGGGAGTTGCCACGCTGAAGTTAACTGTCGGGCCAGCAGTGATGGAAGTCCCATTCCAGGTAATTGATGTACCAACTAGCTTCAACCTGCTCCTGGGTCGGCCATGGATACATCATACTAAGGCGGTGCCCTCATCCCTACATCAAAAGGTCAAATTCCCCTATGAAGACAAAGTTATCACCATTCAAGGAGATGACTACAATCAGCTTAAAAAACCAAAGGGCCAACCTCTCTTTGAGGTCAACCCTGAGACCGCCAACCTACCCCTTTCGGGATTTCAGTATGATACTGTACAGTTCATGGAAGGGAAAACTGCAAACTCTCGAATTCTCTTTGATTTCGGGACGGTACAGATAAACTGTATAGTTCCTCTGATGCAGAAAATGTCCTATTTGCCAGGAATGATTATGGCGAGGTCTGGGAAAACATATCCTGCACTACAAGCTTGGGAATGCCCAGTGAATGAAGGGACCTATGGACTGGGTTATGAGCCCACTGACGAAGAGCGTGCTGAGAAAACCCGAAGAGGAAGGAAGAAGAAAGTATACAGATGCGGCCTTACCTTTGACTTGAACAGTTACTTCTGCAAACCGGAGAAGCAGTTCCTTACTGTGGCTTCCGGGAGCCCTTTTGCTGCCCAACCGTTAAGAAGATGCTGCCTGGGATAGAAATATTCTCGGATGTTTGGGGCAACAAGCCCGAGTAGTAACCGAGCTGGAGGCAGAAGACTTCATGCAGCCTAATCTCTTTGATGAGGTTGCAGTTATCACCGGAAGTGATGGGAATCAAGACTTGTGCAACCTGATCAAGCCGAGCGAAGGACCTCTTGACAATTGGTACGCCGAGAAGGAGCACACTGCTGACAAACCCCCTCCCAAGTCAAACCTAGTACCTCCCTCTGTAAACAAATCCTGTATTGAGTCTGAGTCTGACCCCGAGTCTGAAATCGAGTCAGAGTCTAGTTCTGAGTCGTCCCTGTCGGATCTAGAGGATCCAGATTTCAATTTGATGTAATCTTTGAAGACGATTCCGTCATAATCAATAAAGGCTTGCAAATTCTTGATTACCCTGCGTGTCTATCTTTCCAAGCATTTCCAAGCAAAAGTAATAATCAAATAAATGAAATAAAAGATGAAAAAGAAAAAATAATGATTGGCAAAGAAGAAAATGAACATACATACATTGCATCTGATTGTATGAACAGGGAACAGGTCAGTGAATGTTTGAAGAAATTTGCCGATTGTTTCATGTGGAAGGCAAGTGACATCACGGGAATCGACCCAGCAATAGTGGTGCATAAGATTCCAGTATGAGGCTAAGCCAGTGAAACAGAAGCTTAGAAGGCTAAAGACAGAATGGTCCTTGAAAATCAAGGAGGAAGTTGCCAAGCAACTGGAGAACAAGTTATAGAGCCATT